>NC_139950.1:21085083-21160083 GCF_963454915.1 Gymnoscopelus microlampas
TAAAACAGTTCGACTTGGGGTGTATACTTGAAGATTGTTTTCCTTCATGATTTTACCCATTTTCTTTTTTTACCGCGGGTCGTGGGGCGGGTTGAGGCGGGTTGGGTTCCGTGGCGGGGCGGGGCGGGTCATGAAAAAACCCGACCCGCACATCACTACAGTCTTGTGTCCCAGTCATTGTATAAGATCACATATAATCTCATATAAGTGCTGTCTTATGCATTCCTCCTGCTGAAAGAGCTGAAAGTTTATTCTCTGAAAGAATGAACTCTCCGTTAACTTCCTTCTTTCTCACTTTCTCATATCTCTATTCCCTATGGGAGCCTCATGCCTGGTTTATACTTGTGCGCGCCGCTGGCGGGCACCGAAAATAGTCAAACTACAAGCTCAGAACACCTTGCGATTCGACAAGTTGTTGTGAGTTGAGTTTGTGAGATCTCAACTATTTTCGGCACGCAACACTGACGACCGCTGTGCGAGAAGTATAATGGGGCTTTCAGTTGTCCCTGCCATCTCTTTCCATCATCCTCCTCTGCCTGCCTCCTCCATGTGCAGAAGACACATGCCCTCTGCCTCTGTGGTACTCCTCTACTCCTCTATTCATCTGTCTGACAGAGTGAGGCCCACAGGCTGTGAAGATTCATATACAGAGGCAAATGCCCATGAGTCCCAACACACCCACCCACCCACAGACACACCCACACACATGCACACGCACGCGCACACACACACTAAAGGCCAAGATGCAACAGCCATTCACAGACTAACGCAAAAGGATGCAGACATTCACGGCAACAAAGGCATGAAATCGACAATACGACCCCAAATGACCATGTCACGCAACATGGTAACAATACAAGCATGCACTTCCCTCTAGCCTTTTTCCCTTCAAAAGTACAAAGTAAAGAGGGTTGACCTCATTAAAATGATAGCATTACAAAAGTTGTCGTATCTCTTCTACACACACACACACACACACACACACACACACACACACACACACACACACACACACACACACACACACACACACACACACACACACACACACACACACACACACACACACACACACACACACACACACACACACACACACACACACACAGTATTGTCTCTTTTCATACGGGTGACTTTTTAATTAATGGGCATGATGCAACATTCAGAAGATAATTCATGATTCAAAGACAAAAGGCAGACTGGGAGCAATTAGTTCTCAATATGCCAACATGATGTGGGCTCAGTTGTTTGTGCAGCTTTACGCCTTCATAGCAACAACTAGCCTATCTCTGGCAGGAAGTACGTACCATAGACAGTAAAAAGTATGGACAACGTTACGCCCATAGCATCTACCGTAAATGAAGCTTATTTTTCAACTATTTCAAATCCGCCATCTTTCTATATGCTATGCACTCGGAAATGAATGCTATTGGTTGGGACCAGAACAGGGGTGGGGAATGAATGAATGCTATTGGTTGTGTAGCTTGTCAATCAAATCATCACAAGGTAGCCACGCCCCTCCTACAGCATACCCTACTTTATCATCAATTTTAAAATAAAAGTTTGTAAAGTTTGTGTAAAGTTCGGCAAAAACCCATCCGCTTGAATGGAGCTTAATGACTTCTGACAGTCAGGAGTGACTACAGGCCATTCATATGAACTGTCTCTTCCTATATAGCCTCAATTTACAACTCGAAGCTGGCCCCTTGGTACGTACGCTGATAGCAGACCCAGGACCTCAATTTTCTTTTTTCAAATCACTCAACAACAACTATGTCGTTTATTTATTTATTTTTTATAATCACAGAGCAATCCTCCGTCCAGGCTATGTGATAAGAGTTTTGCCAGACTGACCAATTAAAATGCTCCAGTGCCTCCAGCTTATCTACTGGAGCTTGCCAATCAGAGACATGTAAGTTAAATTAATATATATTTATAAATGTCACAACATCAACAAAACCCTTGAGTCATTTGTGCATATTCAACTCAGTCCGAGCTGAGAGCTTTGAGTGCTGACGCTCTGCAAAGCTTGCACCAAAATTAATAAAGCCATATGTGCCATATTGAAATAAGACACAGAAATGTAGATCATGCTGGATTTGAAAATGACATGTTTTGGGTGATGTGATCAGGACACCCTGGAAGGAAGACATGCTGTGCTACACTTTCACGGCTGTAGGTAGAAATAAAACCGAACAGAATACTGTATCACTATTATTAGCATGCCTCCTGGCAGAGAAGTGCACTCTACTGAGTGCACCTTTCTAGTTTGAGTTCAAATATAACAGTCAATCATTCAGTAAGTGTATGGGCTTGTTTAGAAGACATTTTGGGCTGCAAGGAATCTCTACACTGTCCGCCATTAAGTCAACTCACATCTTCTTTCCCTCCTATACACTCTGCATTTACTTTATTGTTTAATAAAAGGATTAGATCAATCCATAATCTATGTATAAAAGACATATTTGCATCTTTTTCTCAATTATTTGCAGATCCAGGAGCTTTGCACAAAAGACATTTAATTAATTTCCAGATAAGCCCATAAAACCACATGTCGACCATATCCTTGAATTGGATTCAGACCGTAGAAGATTGATATCCCAGATTTATGAGCTCATTAATAAAATCAATCCACAATCCACACTGAAAATGTAATAATGGCCTGGGACTGTGTTTCTTGGAGCAGTCTTAACAGATGACCAATGAGATGAGTCTTAGACTATACATCATCTACATCTACTAAACATCGCTTTATGCATTTGAAAGTGATACACAGTTCATTTTAACAATGCTAGATTGGCAAAGATTTATCCAAACATTGATGATTGCTTATGTCATCGATGTAGAGACAGCAGACTTAACCACATTAACACTAGTACATTTTCTGAATATAACCAATCAATCTACAAGCTCACAGTTGCATTGCATTGCCAATCGTCTATTTTCGACAAAGATATTTGGTGTAGATGGAAAAAGGATAATAAATAGATATTGTGTGTGCTCACGTGAGCTATAGGTTCCTGCGGGTGGGTGTGTGGGTTGACGCGAGTGTGCACGTGGAGTGGCTCATACTTTGTAGTTCTTTTAAATATTTCTTTATATACGGTACATATAGGTCTCTAATGTCATTTTGATGTACTGTACTACTGTAATCTTTTTTATTCTGTTGTATGCTGCTTTCTATATGGACATGTGTCCGAAATGAAGATTGTTATTATTATAAACCCCGGGGGGGCTCCAGTCAACCCCTGACCCCTAACCCCTGAAGTATATAGGCTTTAAGTGATTAATGCACACTGTATGTTCTGGCTGTGTCTGAATATCATACCTTCGGGATGTATTTTTAAAGCTTTTAGTGAGATGTTTGAACTCCAATTTGACCCTGACCCACTGCCAGTCTGTGACTTCTTTGGTTTGATATCAAAAGGAATCCTGTGCTCTTACCAAATAAAGCTTATGTTGTCATACAGTAGCTTTCACTGCACTCCTGAGACGTAAAATGAAAGCAAAACATCCTTCCAGCTTTTTCTGATCGGGTCAAATATGTAATGTTTTTCTTAAAGCTAGGAAAAAATGAATATCGCATGGTGTTGACTTTGAGTTCCATTGCAGTACCTTTCATGCTGACTGTGTCACTCTCACAGTGACATGCATATTATCCAGTTGTTGTGAGGTAAAGAGGAGCAGGTAGCAGTGTTTACCAGGGATTGTATGGTTTCACTGAGGTGTGAGATGTTCTTGGGGCGTGTGAGAGACAGAGCCTGGAAACGAGTGTCATGGCCAAAAGTGGAAGTGGAATTTGGCAACTGTGAACCTCATTAACATTACTGGAGAAAGTTATATATTCTATTCAGCCACCTGTTAAATTCTGAAAAAAGAAAAGAGATCATTTCTGTTGCGATTAACCAGAATAATTCATCGTTGTTGAGAAGAAACCAGCTAACTACATTTTTCAACTTTAAAAAAAATGTTATTATAAATCAACGCTATTGAACACCCTTCTCGTCTGTGTGTGGGTTAAAAGAATATTGAACCAATTAAAAGTATTAAAAAGCCTGTTTATCAAACTTAGCACTGACGCTAATGTTATGAAAACAATTAATTCTAGTTCTAAAATCTATGTAGTGTTTTCTGAGGAGAACAATGTGACAAGAAATTAGTTCATATTGCAATTGCTAGTTCTACTGAAACTGCAACTCTGTGAACCCCTCTTCGCAGAAGTTATTGTAATATTTAAAGTCCTGCTTAATATTGTAGGCCTATAAGCAGTGTCAGGGCATTCATTCACGTGATGTGATGCATTGTGAGCTTGGAGATCCATTGTCAGCTGTTCTTATCAATGATGGACAAAACCTCCACTGGGGGTATAATGGGGCTTTCAGTTGTCCCTCCACCAACTCCACTTGGGCGATAATATAATATAATGACAAATGCAAGTATCTGACAATATATAAAGTCACAATACCAGCTGTGATGATTTAAAAAAAAAATGGGGGGTAAACCTTGCTAACTCACAAAATGCTACCATATTCATTGTATACTGTAGATTGGAGCGTCATGAGACAATTCAAGACCAAGGACAACAACACCGCTAAAATACAAACAGAGTGACACACACACACACACACACACACACACACACACACACACACACACACACACACACACACACACACACACACACACACACACACACACACACACACACACACACACACACACACACACACACACACACACACACACACACACAAGCTGTTGCAATCTGACATATCAAACACCGAGATTAAAATAATGAATGTAGTAGAATGTATTGTAGAAATGCCATCATCACTGGATCAATAGGAGTTGAATGTCCCAGCTGCTACCCTACATCACCCATCTACAGTATAACCTGTTCAGGTGGCCCAGCACGCAATCAAAATACAACAGTAATGCACCATCACAGACGCCCACATACAAGTAGCTTATCAAGCAGTAAGCCTTTGCTCACAGAGCAATATCTGTTAGTGATCCTAACAATTCTTCTCTCACTTCAATAGGCCACAGCTCTTTTTATTGACAGATCAATCTCTCCTCTTCTCATACAATCCAATATCCAGCCAAGTGAACTCATATAATCCCCCTTTTTGCAATCACATTATCTCAACCTACGCTTTCTGCTCTCCCCCAGTAGCATTCCCTATTCCCCGGGCTACTTCTCATTGCCGACTGAACCGGAAAACAAATGGAACACAATAGAATAAAAAAATAACAACCAAATAACAATAAAGTCCAATTTGTTAGTTGGCTAACCTCAGAGCGTAGAGGACAGTCCCATTGGGGAAGATGCGGATCAGCCTGTTCTCTACTGTGATATCGTGAAGGAAGGATTTCTTGGAGTCCACGATGAACGTGTCAGGAACCCACAGCAGCTCCACCAGTCGCCCATCGAGACTCAGGCTCTTGTTGCCCTCAAACACCAGTCGCTCATCGGTCCAGCGCTGGCGCAGGAAGATGGTAGCTGTGTAGTCCTTCAGGGATTCAGTGATCAAAGGTCACATCATTGCTGCCACAATGTAATAGGCATGTCAACAATATGCTGATACATGACCGATGGGTCGCTGTTGTTTTTTTTTTTGCAAACCTAAGTAAAAGCATTTTGTGGCTATTACCAAAGGTCTGCTCTGGCGTTTAATGCATTGTTGAATATTGATGGCGTCAGGTCCCTTAAGCCCCTCTACTCTACACCCCAAGCTACACCCTAGCAAATCCATGTCTGATTTTTTGATTTTGACTTTACATTTGAAAAGTGCATCTATAAAGTACATCTAAAAAATCAAAATAAACTCAAAGAAGAAACATTTTTTAAATCACATGGCATAGTCCTTGGTAAAAAACAATATAGCTGAACGAATGCTTTGATAAAAAGTAAAGTCTTTAGTCCCCTCTTAAAAGCATAGACAGACTGTAGAGCTCTCTTAGGCCTTAATGTCGTAGGCACTCATATGTTATACTGTGTGGTTGCTTACCATGTTGATCTCTGAGATGGTGTCAATGCTGGCGATGTCCAAACTCATTCCCACTGTAACAGGACCATCTAGGGAGATACAGGGAAATAGCATATATTATAGAGTACATTGAAGTAATCCTCGATGTCTGAGTAATCCTGTGTGCGTTTGTGTGCGTGCGTGTGTTCGTTTATTACTATACTTGCGAGTGCCAAATGTCCCAGAAGAAGTACAGCAGAATTTGAGAATTAGACATAGTTAGATCTGTAGAAGCACTCCGTCTATTTCTTCTAATAACGTACCACTTTTTAGAGTAAGTCTAATAAAACAGCATTTGCAATGCGAACAGCAAGACAACCTTTTTTTTTTTACTTGGAAAAACACCAAATTAGAAAGTCAAGCGCACTGTCAAAAACTGTGTTGCTTCTTTTAATGTTTGACTCAAGCTAATAAGAACATGATCATATTTATACAGGAAGTCCAAATAGGCTTGTGTGTGCAGATCTTGTAGATTGGAGTATGAGTAATTTTAGGCATCTAGAGCTTAATTATGCTAATTAAGCTCTAGATGCCTTGCTGCACACTTTGTAATGACAAGTCATCCAAGGACAGCACATTAGGAAAACTTTACAGGCGACACAACTGGGAACAACTTCAGTGTAGCAGGGCCTGTGGAGGCTCGTGGGGGAATTAGCATTGCTTGCCTCTGTCAAAGTGGGTATCTGTCACTGCTGTGACTTACTGTAAATTTTGTATGAGGCGGTTTGATGTGCGTGCGGGCTTGCGTACGTGCGTGCTTGCGAGTACACGTTCTTTGAAAAGTTAAGGCTTTTTTTCCCATTCCAAGTGGCTATGACTGACTTCCAAAGTTTGCGGGCCCTGGGTAGACAACCCGACCTGGCGGAGATTGGTGGAGATCTGCGCTCTGAGGAAGAGCACACCATTCCAGTTAAAGCAGGCAATCAATTCTACATTGCTCAGCCCTTCAGTAACTGTTGCCTTCATTTCTCATACATTGCAGGCAACACACATGTGCTCAAATGTGATCTGCTGCCTTGGAACTTTGCAACGTGGTTCTAGAACTGTGGGCGGAGCTACGCGGGGCCTTCGGTGGCTATAGCGACCAATAAAAAAATATATATATATATATATATACAGACCATTACAGGAGCACTTAAAAGTAAGCATATTACAAATTCAATAGTGTATATTTAGGGTGACCATACGTCCTCTTTTACGTGGACATGTCCTCTTTTGGGGGGCTGTCAAGGCCTGTCAGGTTTTTTTAAAATAATTTCCTTAAAATGTCTGGGGTTTTGCTCGTGTGTTTGTGTATCACAGTCACAGACCATACGTATTTACAATGCTCCTTCATTTGGAAACACACTCTGAGAGGCGGAGATCCACCCAGAACCTAATGAAACTAATGTCCTACTCTGCGGTATGTCCACTGGTGCATTGGTCTGATTTGGCTAAAATATTTGTATATAACCCTCAAGAATGAAATCAAGTTATATTGATGCAGAAACATGCTTTCGGTCAGCAGGTATAGGAGCTGCAATCACTTTTTGGCACAGGAGGAATAGTGTTTTTTTGGTCGGATCGGCGGTGACAAATAATCATAATGCGATGGATACACAAGGGATTTGTGGAGAACATTTCGAACACTTGAACGGTAGATCAAAGACTGACATGACACCATCTCTTTGTACGTACATCGTAGCTATACAGCATGTGAAATGCAAATGCTGTGCTATGCAGACCTTGAAGTGAATTTGAATAATCCATGCAATGAAGCAGTGTATGCACACTGCTGTGATCTTGGATAAAAGTTCAGAACTGATAACTATCGTGACATGGTGAATCTTCATTTAGAGAGATATGTGTAAGTACTGTACTTAGGCTTTTAAGTCCAGACAAGACTACAGTACAGACTGCTTTCAATCTATATATAGCGTAACTATACACACAAAGGCACTCGCGAGTACATGTGAATGCGCATGTAACAGCTTAACATGTTTGTGACAGTTTGCCTATTATTTTGTATCTGTATTCGTTTCTGTTGCACTGCAAAGCACTTCAAGTCAAACCTGTTTTGCTACGAACCACTTCAAAAATAAAACTGACTTGACCATTATGCACACTGCACTGTGAAATTCATCTAGATCAGGGCTGCATATGCCTGTATATAGTATAGCATCACTTTCAAGGCTTTAGACATTTATGCACTGGTCTGCACAAAATATGTTAATCATCATGAATGAATGTGAGGCAGGCAAAATCATACAGTATATTCCAAAAAAGCACCCACCAGCACATCAGCTCTCTCGCTCAGTCTCTCTCTCTCTCTCTCTCTCTCTCTCTCTCTCTCTCTCTCTCTCTCTCTCTCTCTCTCTCTCTCTCTCTCTCTCTCTCTCTCTCTCTCTCTCTCTCTCTCTCTCTCTCTCTCTCTCTCTCTCTCTCTCTCTCTCTCTCTCTCTCTCTCTCTCTCTCTCTCTCTCTCTCTCTCTCTCTCTCTCTCTCTCTCTCTCTCTCCCAAGCATGCAGGTCCCAAGAGCATAATCTCATTTTTCATGTCGGTGAATACATGTGCAGGTTCAATTTTGATTGTTATGTGTGTAATATATGTGCTGGTTATTTTTTATTTGTGTGTGCGTGTGCGAGTGCGAGTGAGAGAGTGTGTGTGTGTGTGTGTGTGTGTGTGTGTGTGTGTGTGTGTGTGTGTGTGTGTGTGTGTGTGTGTGAGAGATGGTTATGCATCTACTGTAGGGGCAGGTTCATCTTGATGGTTATGCATTTACTTTAACCTCCCCTTGTGGTCTCCTGATAGGCCAATTTCGGTGTATATTTTTGGTGGCAGAGTAGTAGAGATCATGGTTGCTCCCTCCAGTGTACGTGGCTGTAGGTGTCACTCACTTTGGAGAAGTAGTTGGACAGCTAAGAGGGTACTGAGGGCGCTGTCCTTTTGACTGTATCTTAAATACCAATCCCATTGATATGAGCTTGTATATCTGCTATTTTTGAATAGCCAAAGTGTAAAATAATGCTTTTTAGCTCAAAACAGAAAGTGACACAGATGCGTTCCAGGTCTTAATGGGTTAACCCTGTCTTTTACCCTGAGCCATCCCAAACTAGCAAAGTGTGTTCATGTCTGTACTGTGTATGGGCAGATTTCCTTACTGTCAAAGAAAGGTCTGAGGTACTTGTTGTATCCTTTCATCAGCCTCTGAATGGTAGGAGGCAGGATCTCACCCTCCTTTACTTCTGCATTAAGCATTGAGGTCTCCAGCAACCTGCGGAAAAGATGGAGACAAAACATCATACATAAATCTCCTATGAACAAATACAACTGGTTCAACTAATATACAGTATACAGTGTGGCTCCTATTCTGCAGCCCGCTAAACCCCTAAACGTTACCCTAAACCTGTTAAATACGGATAATGGAGCTGCGCTGCCTTCTAGCACCTGCGCTCCCCGTCCCCCATTATGCCGACGCCGTTAGTTGCGCGTGGGGGTGTGGCCGTGGGCGTGTTGTTGCTATATCCCCCACATTGCCATTCTGCAGACACACATGGGTACGGCTTTGGGGGGGGGGATAGTGCATTCTAAAAGCACCCGCCCGTTTCTGAAACCACCCGCCAAGTGCACACAGACACTGCAATGGCTTTGTGCCCGTGGACTATTAGCCGTGTTGCCATGCATGCAGCATGTGAGAAATAAGCAACCGCAGGTCTATGAAAACAAAAAGAAGCAACTATAAGGCCACATGAGCACTTCAAACTACTAACTAGAGCTTTCATATCCCCTAAATATTTTAGCCCGGCTCGACTAATAATTGACAAATTAGACCCAGCCCAACCCGTCAGTCATTTTTCTAAAGAAGCTTAATTGCTGCATTAAATCTTGGTAATTCGTTCAGAACAGGAGTCATTCCACCCTCAACAGTCTATATTTTTTCTTTAAAAAACAGCTTGGAGCAAATAGGGCTATATAAATATATACACTGCCCCATAACCATTTTAAGAATGATATTCGGTTATTATAAGAAATATACTTTTAATTGAGATATTTTCGTTTTTTCCATATTGCTCTGTCATGTCTTAATAAAATGCTCTGTCATGTCTTAATAAAATTCTTCTTTCAGCAAGCAGTAGCCTACAAAACAGTTCGGATTGCCAGCGCAGTGACAGAAAACAGCTGGCTGATTGATTGATTTGACCTACTTTTGCGCTATGGTGATTATTAGCTGCTTAGAAGCTGTGTAAGAAGAATAGTATTTTAAAAAACGTCGACCCGGCCCAGCCGGTGCCGACGGGCCGGGTCTGGTCCCGTTGGGTTTGGGCTAAAATCTTAAGCACTTACATTTTTTATAAGATGATCGATCTGCGGATCATCTAGTGTGATTTTCATTTTGGCTGCTGTGTCGTTAAACCCATGCTGCGGGTGAATATTATATTATATATTATATTATTATTATATTCCCCACGTAAACGCTATACGTTCATGTTTACTGTTAAAGGTTCTCAATCTTTTCAGGCCATCGACCCCCCAAAATAACCATATTTGAACTGGGGACCCCCCCCCCCCCATTTTGTTTGACTCGGTCCCACAGATAAATATTGTGAAAATAGCAGATCTACAAGCTCACCAGGCGTTGGGTGCTCCATTGTGGTGTCGACCCACAGGTTGAGAACCACTGCATTAAAAGGTCCAAGCAAGGCTACTCCGTGGCGCGCGCGCGCCTCATTGTTATACGCTGTCCAAAATAACAGATCTGTAAGCTGTTGACACGACACGCAGCGTGTTGATAGCTTGTATGTCTGTTATTTTGGGTAGGTAGAAATGCGCGGATGGCCTCTCACGTCATCCGAATCCAAATGTACAAATTAATTATCCGCCCGTTATCCAACTGCAATAATTATATTATCCAATTTAAAAATCCGCATCCGCACTAACCGTTTTTCCCGTATGTCAAAATATTATTATTTTCTGGTATTCCCCGTTAGTATTAGTTGTGCGATGCGAGCACAAAATGCATTGATTTCACCTATGGAAATGTCAGTGCGTCTTTTTTCTTTTTTTTTAACCGGCGCTGCGCTGAACGTTCTGTGCGGCATCGAACATACAGGCATCCAACCAGTGGTGGAAAGTAACTAAGTACATTTAATTAAGTACTGTACTTAAGTACAATTTTGAGGTATTTGTACTTTACTTGAGTATTTCCAATTTCCAATACTTTTACTTCTAGGCCTACTCCACTACATCTCAGAGGCAAATATTGTACTTTTACTTCACTACATTTATTTGAAAACTTTAGTTACTAGTTACTTTTCAAATATAAATGATTATATTATGAAACATACATTAACCACTTTAGCCCTATTTTATACATAGGCTATTTGAAAATAGCCGATCTACAAGCTCTCAACGGTGGCATCGCAACGAGTTGAGAGCTTGTAGATCTGCTATTTTCAAATATTTTAGTACTTTTACTTTTGATACTTTAAGTACATTTTGATGCCAATACTTTTGTACTTTTACTCAAGTACATTTTGAATTCTGGACTTTTACTTGTAACAGAGTATTTCTATATTGCAGTATTGGTACTTTTACTTAAGTAAAGAATTTGAGTTCTTTTTCCACCACTGCATCCAACATACATGCGGCATCCAACCGGTTTAAAAAAAGACGCATTTTGTCGTCGCATCGCACACTGCTCTACACACTCACACAGACACAAGCACGCAGAGATTTGGCTATTTTATGGATAGATATAGGCTATTAGATGTCATTAATTTATTTACCGCAATATTTCACCCGCGGTTTATCCGATATTAATTAATAATTATATTTGATTGACTCGAACCCACCCAAACCGCGGTTCGCAGCAATGTGTCTGGGTTTGAGAGGATATGATTGATGTAAACTTAAAGTGTAGCTCTGTTCTGGATTAATGAACAAAGGTGGATGATGAAAGATAACGGGGACAATATGGATGTATAAGTTAACTTTAACTGCGTCACTTCAGAGGAAACTATGGAGCAACTTCACACCCCTGTTTACACACCCCTGGAATCCATTAGAATGGTGGAAATAGAACAATAACAGCCAAAGTGAGTACATATAGACCTTTCCTAAAACTGTCCCATTTATTATACCCATGTGCTACTGTATGTCAGTGTACCACCGCCCAGCCCTGTGGTCGACCAGCTGGAGGTCCATGGGTGCCTGTAGGAGCGTTGTGGCAACATGATGTAATTAATTATTTGGGAGCAGCCGGTGTGTACCAATAGTATAAATATTTTAAATGGCTTTAAGTTTCATAATACTATTCCGGATCTGACTAATATGACACGCTTATTGTTAACACAATAGGCTACACATTAATATAAAAATGTATTTGGATAAATAAAATAAAAAAGAAGGAAAACAAGCGCAATGTGGCTTATAATAATCAGACCAGGCAACAGTGCAGACGGGGAGATAGGCTAGAGCATATATTGGATCGGGGATGACGGGGATGACGGCTAGCGCAGTCTTCTCTTAAAGGCAATGGCTTCTGGCACGGTGATTGGTTTTATCATTGTAACGCCCAAACCACACCTATGCATAATGTAACGGGGAGCGCAGGTGTTTTGCGGGGCGGGGGAGTACCACAGAATACCAAATTTTGCGGGGCAACGCCTCTTGCCTAGTGCGCACTCCGAAACTAGCGGTTTGCTCAAAGTGCACGCTGAATAGGAGCCATATGTACACACACACACACACACACACACACACACACACACACACACACACACACACACACACACACACACACACACACACACACACACACACACACACACACACACACACAGCTAGATGTTGCTAAATAGTTGTTTTGTTTGGTTGTGTGTTTGTCTGTTTTTTGTTGTTTTTGATGTAAATGAAAGGCGCTATATATATATTCAAGCTATAGGCCCCGGCCATTTGTGACAGACTAGATTTTCCGCCATTTCACGTTTTCTTCAAAATTCTGCGTAGCGATATAGTTCATGTAGGCAAGGAAGGCAGGAGGTTACATGCTAGCTCACTCTCCCCGGACCAACCCCCCCCCATTCGTTCGCTAACAACTTAATGAATACATACACCTACAAATCAGTCTGTCTCTCCACGTTCAACATCACTTTATTCTTTCTTTTTTCTTCTTCTCCTTTATTTATTCAGGGAAGCCCATTGAGAGCAAGCTCTCTTTTTCAAGGACGCCCCGACAACAGCAAAAAAATAAAACACATACATAATGAAAAACAATTGCAAACAATTGAATCACATTACAATGTCACAGATGCAAATAAATAGTGTTACATGAAACAGGTGCAGTCACTATGTAGTGTGTCCTCAAGAAGCACCTCTATTGAGACCAATTGCACCAGTTTCAGAAAGTCCTGAAGTTTGTTCCATTTGTGTGGAGCATAATAAATGAAAGCCGTATTTCCTTGTTCACTGCTCTTACGTGGACTGGTATATCTAATGTGTGTTTGTGAACGTGTTGAATGTCCAGTAACCTTTGGTTCTAAAAGCGAGGATAAGTACAAAGGAAGCTTACCATGCAAGGCCTTATAAATAAATAATATACAATGTTGCTCTGGACGAGCTCTCTCGGATTCTGTGTCATGCTTGCGCAGGTATTCTGTAATATCACATGAGCAGAGTCACACCGCCAAACTGGATGCAATATCATTGCAATAAATGTAAAAATGGTTAATCCTAAAATGAAGTGTCTAAATGAAATACACTTTTTGCTACTACTCCTATAAATGTTGTCCAAAAGTCACACAAATCAGTGCCTGGAGTTATGTGATCAAAATGCATCAATCTGCAAGATTTTGCAGATTCCATTCCAATTGTCTATTACCTCCTTCCAAATTTTGCGGGCCCTCCGTAGGCAACCTGACCTGGCAGGGTTCTGCGCTCCAAGGAGCACACGTTTCTAGTAACACATCTGATCACTATCAACTGAAGATCACTCACAGTGTCACTCAAATCTTCTAAGCTACGCTATATGCATAAGAAAAGGAATGAGCTGAGATTTAAGTGCCCCAAAACGACTCGGAAGAAAGAAGAAGGAGGAACAAGGAATGGGAAGGGAACAATAATGATAACTGGATTATTATAATTGGATTACTTTGATCCACGCACAGACAGGGGTCAGAGTACTTGAAACAAGCATCCCATCTCACTATGCCCACGTTGGCTGAATACTATCCATAAAGGCACATTGAAGTGTGGGGAAACGATTATTGCCGGCAATTGCAGAAAGCAAGGACTTGGGCGGGGGTGGGGGCACCCATGGCATCTTCCCCTATGGTATGTGTGTGTATATGTATAACCCAGGCTTTAAATACAGCACGGCTGCTCTGTGGAGAGAGAGATTGAGAAAGAGAGAGAGAGAGAGAGAGAGAGAGAGAGAGAGAGAGAGAGAGAGAGAGAGAGAGAGAGAGAGCCCAAGGGCACGCACCATGATGTAAGAGGAGCTGAAGCAAGACAGATGAGAGTGCAGAAGCAGAAGAAAAACACGTTATTGTGTTCTCTGTCTTTGCAGTCCAAGGCTCAGAATATACAGTAAGAAAAATGTAAGTTTTTGATTCTTCACCCTGTGGCCTTGTGATGAAAGTGTCTGCTCTGAGATCGGGAGGTCGGGGGTTCAACCCCCGGCGGAGTTCTAGTATAGGAAAGTCTTTAAAAATGGTACCCAGTGCCTCCCTGCTTGGCACTCAGCATCAATGCTTGGATTGGGGTTAAGTCCCTGTGACATACTATTGTCATGTACAGCAGTGGTTCTCAACCTTTTCAGGCCGTGACCCCCCAAAGTAATCTATTTTGAACACTGGGGACCCCCCCAAAATAATCATATTTGAACTGGGGACCCCCCAAAATAATCATATTTGAACACTGGGGACCCCCCAAAATAATCATATTTGAACTGGGGACCTCACACCCCGACAAGCACTTGGAATTGTAGGAGTTGAGGCATTACTTTTTGTTTGACTTGGTTCCACAGATAAATATTGTCAAAATAGCAGATCTACAAAATGTGGGTCCCGACCCACATGTTGAGAACCTCTGATGTACAGGGGGTGTGCATATAATAAAAGCAGTTTTGTCTGTTGGACCGTCCAACACTTCCACAAATTGAACCCAAGATATCTCGAAATCTAATGACCGGAACGAACTTGCTGAGTACATTCATTCATGATCTCTGGAGGATATAAAGCCTAACCAACTGAGTGAGCCCAGCCATTGACCTCTCCTCTAGTGCCACACTCACGTGCCAAATTGTCAGCTTTGCACAGAAGATATCTGCAGTCTCAGCATGCTGCAGGATGAACCCTACTGATTTTCACTGACCCCATCATAGCCTTTCCTTAAATCTTACACTTTTGCCAAGAGTTTTACAGTTGAGTGTGAGGAGGAGCAGCACAGCCTCTAGGGCAGTGGTTCTCAAACTTTTTCATGTCAAGGACCACCTAAAATGATATGTACTTGGCCGCGGACCCCATCTCAAATATCTTGTTCCAGGGACCCCCCAGAAGCAAATATTTGAGTTAAAAATGTTCGCCTAAAAATATATATATTCAAAAGTTAGCGCAAATTAATGTTCAAGACTTTTTTTAAATAGCAGATATACAAGACGAGTGCCGTGCTATGAGCTTATTACTGCTATTTTTGAATAGCCAAAGTATAAAAGGTTAAAATTATTGTGACGCTATATTAACATATTTTGCTGGGGAACCCCCCCCCCAAGGACCCCACTTTGAGAACCAATGCTCTAGGGCTGCTAGCTGGGCGTTTAGACTCTCTGGACCTTATTTTGGGGAAATAGGTGAACCGGTGTGAAGTGCAGTCAGCGGTGGGTGGTGCATGGCAAAGGACTATTGGTATTTTCCGGATGGGAGAACGGCAGAGTACATGCAGCAATTTGACGAGTGCTGGGTTGTAGGCTCAGTGTGGATCTGTTACAGGTGGATTCAATCATGACCAATCAAATGGTCACTTTTAAGAGCAGTGTGCTGTGCTCAGCTCAATGTGCATGTAAGAAAGGTTGGTGTAGAATAGGTTACTGCCCCTAGAGGAGGTAACTTCCCCAAGTTTTTGTTCCAAAGGGAGATGTTTTAGGCTTAATTATGACTTTTCATACCGACCCTTCTTATGAACAGGAGTAATCTCAAGGTTCAAGGTTTCTTTGTTACGTCTTGAGTACAGGTGCATAAGAGTACAATTATGTGAATGTGTGAATGTGAATCTGAGCTAAAGTCTTGCATTTTGGAGTGCTGCTATTTCCACTCATCTGATGTCTATTTATACTATGTATTGACTGTAGCTGAACACCCACAACCAAGCAGCAATCAGAGGAAGTGCACCTGCTCTGTATTGCGTCACGTAAGAAAAACCTCCGAAAAATAATTTCTCCCAAGACAACAACATGCATTACCCCAAACAGACCGATAAGAGCAAATTACGTAAATTGATCTTTTGGACGGAAATAACAAACGCATTTAATACATGATCTGACACTGGTGCTATAAGAAGTGTTTCTCAGTGTAAAGTCTGCAGTTAGTTCACAAGTCGGATTCATAATACATAATATATCGTAAATACATTATTATGTCCACATGGATGGTTCTCAAAGTGGTGTCCAGGGACTCCCAGTGGTCCTTGAGGGGGTTCCAGGGGGTCCCCAGCAAAATGTGTTAATATAGCATTAAAATCAGTGTAATCAATGTACCCTATTAATGTTGAAAAATTGTGATCTTCTTACATGGGGGTTCCTGGCACAAAATCTTTTCAGATGGAGGTCCGCGGCCACATACATAACAATTTGGGGGTCCTTGACATGAAAATGTTTGAGAACCACTGGTCTATAAAATAGTAGCCGTTTCACATCGCATGATTATCAAAGGCAAAAGTCTGCAAACAGTCCGTTGGACTCTCCACCCCAGTACTGCTCCCTGTTTTAAATACTTCATAAAGCACCTTAACCATTTAAACCCTATATACTTTATTGACCTGGGTCCCACAGGGATATATCTTTGATCCCCTCCTTTATTCCCTCTATACTCCAAATCTCTTTGCCTATTTTCACCGAATATTTGTCCACTGTATTAACTCATTGAGTGCCAGGATTGCCAGAATTATTTCAGAATTGATTCTGAAAAGTTTTTTTTTCACAGAAAACAAAAAGTGCTTAGGAAGCGAGATACAGCCTTTTTCAGTTCTAAGTTAAACAAGGAGTGGATGGAGCTGCACACCTTCAGATGATGATATCTTGGGTTCTGAACATGTTTTTCAAAAAAAATAATGTTTTTTTCATTTTTATGCTAATTTTTCAAAAACACGTCAAACACGTTAATGGCACGTTGAGCCATAGCGCTAAAAACACGTGAAACACGTTAATGGCACTCAGTGAGTTAAGACATTCAGCGTCAACAGTTCGACGATGTCCGGCAATGAGTCAACCAGAACCTGGCACTACTGGTGACCAATCACTATGCCCGTTATGAAGCAGAAACCTATTTTTGGATATTATGCGTTCAATATTCTCAACAGTATGTTGGATACGCATTTAACTGCAGTCATGTGCAGTTTAGAATGCACGACACGTTAGGGATTCACATTAAATGGAAACAGAAAAGCAAATCATAATAAAGTGAGTTTGAGTGATTTGGGAGATGTCTATGTGGGTGCACAATAGCAATTGATGATCACACGCCTCGCTAAACAACTGGTCCACTTGGGCCAAGAGTGGCCGACGGTGCAAATCATGGTCCTCTATGACCCCAAAATTGCAGTGTAACCTACTGCTGATTTGCAAATGATACACCCCCTATCACGTCAATTCTCCCATCAGTCCCCAAAATACAAAACACACCCAAGCAAGGAAAAACACATCCACTGCGCTCCAGGAAATTGTCAATTCCCTGTCCACTGCGCACCTCACGCCAATGCCCCAAAATAGCACCCATAGTCATATTTTCTTTAGCGTGATATTTCAAGCAACAGGACACTGCCGATATTCTGGTGAAAGAGCAGCACCCAAACTTCCCGGCTTTTCAGGAAGCTCAGGACAAATTTTAGCTTTTGGGACGGTGTCAAAGCCCTATATACTTTGCCATAAGACAAATAGCGAAAATAGCATTATCGTTGCTAGAAAACCTCAGCCAGAAACCTCTTCCCTCCATATTTCAACTATGTAAATGTAATCTGGCATAAACGGGGCCAATATGTCATGATCCAAGGAATCCAGGGAAAAATATGTTGATAGCACGACTGGTTGAAGAGGTATAGGCCAAAACGTGAAGTGGGCTGTTGTAGCGCCACCATGAGGCAATTTGAAAGCATTGTGGTGCAGGTTCTTCCTTGGCCTAATGGGAATGTGCGTGCAAAGTTTCACAGCAATCTGTGTTCATGATTTGTGGCATTGCAAAACGGCCCACCCCTGCAAAATTTGGAAGCCAATGGTAGCCAACCGGAATGTAATATGAGAAATCGGACAGACACGTCTTGATCACATGACTATAGAGTTAATGTGTAGTATACCAATTCGCGTGAGGTTTGGAGAAAATCTGTAGGAGTAAATATAAAAAAAATGTGTTTAGCAAAAATCTGCCTCCTGGTGGCGCTATAACGGGCCGATGTGAAACATTTGGGGCAGAGGTTCTCCTCTGGGCTCCAGGGAGTGTGCGTGCAATGTTTCATGCTGATCAGTCCAACAGTGCCGGAGTCGGAGATTAGCTGTACACAGACACGCACACGGAATACACAGAGACGGATGGACAAACATAGTCTCCGGCCTTTGGCCATCTGGCCTGGCGGAGACAAAAATCCAACAGTTTTGGACTTACTTGTAGATCAGCTATTTTTAAAAAGTAGTCCAACCCGGTCGACGCATCCGTGGGGGGATAGCATTTACTGTACTAACTTGCATGGTTAGTTTCAGCCGGAAACTTCGATGGATGGGAACGGCTTGTTGGTGACAGTACTGACAACACTCTGCTACTGCAATATGCATTATGAAACTGGGTCACTTTGACTGACCTCAAATCCAACAGACTGGCTTCATGGGGTGTACTGTACATGTACATGTGTGCGAGTGCACGTGTTTACATTTACCTCTGAGCGTGCATATTATGTAACAGGTTTTTTTTGCGTGCAAGAGAGAGACAGTTATAAGGTGTGTTTGTGTGCGTTTGGGGGAGAGCGTGGCAAACGAAAGCAGTTCATTTTTTGGTAAATGTAAAAGAAGTTTGAGGTATTATGAAGGCAACATCACAGAAACAGCACTTCTAACATATAAATGGAGGCTCATTCATCTTCAATGTTCAAAGGGTGATTATAAAACATCACAATTCCAGCTTATATTGCCCAGCTTATAAGTGACTCACTTTTTTGCTCACATGGAGTCTCTCTCTCTCTCTCTCTCTCTCTCTCTCTCTCTCTCTCTCTCTCTCTCTCTCTCTCTCTCTCTCTCTCTCTCTCTCTCTCTCTCTCTCTCTCTCTCTCTCTCTGCAGACATGTTGCTGCATGCCTCATCTGTACGTGTGTAGGGTACGACAGATGGTCAACAAATTAAGTCCTAACAGAAAAATTAAACAACATTATCTACAGTAGCATCTGTGACTGGATTTACTGAATAGATAGTCATCCCAGCCGCCACACACTTGATTGCGAACCGATCCAGTGAGAGCTGGAGGTCATGGACCGACGATGATTAACCACATCATCCGCAAAAGGCAAGGATCAGTTCAAGTAGACTACCTCATTACTTTGTTACTGTCCAGTAACAAAGTGTCACATACAAAATATAAAAGAAACATGAAGGAAGTGCAGACACAATGTAGCCTTTACATCGGCTGCCTGTTTACTACCTTCGCACATGCTCACAGAATGTAAACACAGTGTGTGTAGGCTACACCCACACACGTGCTCGCGCGCGCACGCACGCACGCACACGCGCGCGCCTGTGTCATTCAAAACCATGTACTGTACACTGGGGTCTTTCTCCCCAGATGAAAGTGTGTTTTATGGTCTGCACATTTCCCAGAATGCATCCTGACAGGCCCGACACACCTGCCCAAATACACGACCCATCAGGAATAACAATTTGACACTCAGGGGTGTAGTATCTTAACAGAACTGCAGTTCTGCTTTACTAAGTCAGTCAGTTGTTTTGGGTGGAATATTCACGTCTTTTACAATCCTTATTATAGCCTGGCATAGAGCACCGGAGTCTGACATCACAGCCGCTAGAGGGCGCTATCCCCCGGGGTCACAGCGTTATTTTTTGTATTGGATTTCCCATAGGGGGATCTTAGATCGCATCATATAAGTGTCATATAAGCATCATGTAACAGTGTTACAAAAATAAACAAATCAGCCGGGCGATTTTACTCACAATGGATATGAAGCATCAACTGAAAACAATACTAATTCATCCAAAGGATATAAAATATATATATATATATATATATATATTTTTTTTTTTAAAGATATTTTTGGGGCTTTTAAGCCTTTATTTGACAGGACATGGGGAGAGAGATGGGGGGGTGACACACAGCAAAGGTCGTCAACTCGTCGGGATCGGGAGCCGAACCCGCGACACGCTGTCAAGCTGGATTATCAGCATTTTTAATATGCGCCTGGACCACTAGGCCAGCGGGCGCCCAGGATATAAAATAATTTTTGACACAATCCGACACAAACCGCCATGGTGGTTTGTTTATTTTTGGAACACAGTTCTTATATGATGCAATCTATGATTCCCCTAGGAAATCCAATACAAAAAATAATTCAGCGTAGGGATAGTTCATGTAGGCACAGGTTTACATGGTAGGTCACTCTCCCCAGACCCCCCCCCCTAATTAATTAGCTTACGAGTTCATTCATTCATACACCTACAAATCAGTCTGTCTCTCCACGTTCAACCTCACGTCATTCTCATTCGCTACAAGCTAACTCACCCACGCCCTCATTCCCACAGTGCGGTTCATTTAAGCAGTCCACTATTCACTGTTCATTCTACGTGCTTAGCTGTCTCAGCTGGTTGTACAGCTGTCAGTTTTAAAATTCCCTCCACCTCCCCGGCCTCCTCCCTGTGGCATTTAGTTCATATCGTTAATAGGATGATACTGTGGTTCTATGGATTGTACTATGATATTTGGTAGTTTAAGTATGCAATTGAAGGTTCAATGTTATGTTCATGTAATAACTGTATCTTATGCTCTGGCCCTGGGGGGGTTTGTGATCTCAGATTCTGCGTCATGCTTGCGCAGGTAATCTGTAATATCACATGAGCAGAGTCACACCGCCAAACTGAATGCAATATCATTGCAATAAACGGTAAATGGTTTATCCTGAGCTGAGTCTAAATGAATTTCACTACTTGTGTGCGTCACACTTGTATGGCGAAGTAGGGCATTTCACTTTCAAACATGTTTGGGGTCATTTTAACGTCTATGGGCTTTTGTGAGCACCCCAGACAGTTTTTAAGTTGCTTGATTCAGTATTTTGCCCCCTTCCTATACAAACCCATTGTAACTTCAAACTCCATTTTAACCATGTTAGATTAAGTGAAAACACCCGTCCTTGGTTCTGGTGACTGATATTGTCCTTCTAATGCGTAAGATGACTGTGTTTTTTCAATTACCTTTTTCTTCTTTTTTTTTACCTATTTTTTTTTTTATACAAATGAAAAAAAGGTGTTTCCAATAAATCTAACGTGAGTTTGAAGTTACAATGGGTTTGTATAGGACGGGCCGTGTCTGTTAAAATGAATATCAAAAATCTAAATATTGAATCAAGTAACTTAAAAACTGTCTGAAAGTGAAATATCCCTTTAATTACGAAAGTTGAAATATGGCGATAGGAGGTTTTTACCCGATAGCAACGATATGCTCCTTGTGAATGTAAGAACTCTGGTTAAAATGTGACACCTGCATTGTCTTGCATCTCTCTCCTCATCTCTGCCCTTGGCATTCCTGTCCTGTCCTGACCTACAGTAGGTCATATATTCAGCTGGTCCTGAAAACTGCATTTTGACGAGTATTGTCAAACACCTCCAAAGTTGTGTGATTGCAAACACAGCTCCTGACCTGTTGCATCGTTCCTTCCTTGTTAAATCTTCTCGACTCGATTGGAGTCACATAAAGTCACCAATTTCACCGTGACACAGCAGCATAATATTTTCAGGCGGCAGCCAGCATTACGGAAACATTTTTGTTTTCAGCAGCCACAAGGTTGCTCATCCATTATCCATGTACCTGCAGTTTGACAAGCAGTGCAGAGCAAACACTTCATTGTGAGCTTGGGGTCTATCAGACCTGCAGCATCTGATCTATGTGCACTGATGAAGGTCCGACCCACCTTTTGACCACAGTCCATAATGGTCTTCTGTAAGCCTATTTTACACTGGAACAATTAACCACTTAAATCCGTATTGTGGGGAAAGCTTTTGCCGAAAATAGCAAACCGACAAGCTCACAACGTGTTGCGACGCAACGCGTTGTGAGCTTGTCGGTCTGCTATCTTCGGCAAAAGCTTTCCCCGAAATATCAGAAAACAGAGAATCCCCTAGCATACAGCCCCTGAGGGACTCCAGTCAACCATAATAGCGTTTAAGTGGTTAATGCTTCTTGTCTGGTATTTCACACCAAATGAACGTCTTTTGATTACAGTTTGTGATCAATAAGACCTTATTAGTGTTTGAATTTCCAATTTATAATTCTAGCAGTTGTTTAACACTAAATAATATTACAATGCCATCCCTGTACTCCCAATACAATACAATACTACTTGTAATAGTTAGGGCGTTTTTGGTTGGTGGGTCGTTGTTTAGTTTTTTTTGCTCTCTGGGAATTTGACTAATAATCATATTCTAACGGAGCAGTTTAATACAAAATATGTTATTTGGCATTGAATGAGATTCAAAATGATATAAACAACAAAATAACACATAAACATACATTTTCAGAGCAGAAACGTAGCCAACATTTTAATTGGGTGTGGGGGTGCAGTAGTAAGGGACCTGGTTATTAGATAGGGGGCAGTATAGCTATAAAAAAGGTTGAGAATCACAGCTTTAACTACTCCCATTGAACGCTACATTACGCTAATGATCTGCCAACAACTTTAATTCAAAGACCACGCATTTTCCTAGGTGTGATCTCTTGACTGTCACACCATCACAGCCGTAAGCAACAGCATTAAAGTGACAGCGACAGGGTTCCACTGATATGAGCTACAGAGTTTAGGCATCGACCTCTGTTGATTTCTGTAGTCTTTAATTTGTGATGGCATGTGCTACGGCGGTTACATTATTAGCACGGACACATCAACAAACAACACCTCCTTTAATGTAGCCTACAGTACTAATTGGTGCTCTCATTGGCTATGCCGTGAACTGTCATAACTAATTACTGGGGCTTGCTATAGCGGCAGACATGATAGCTCTGGTTGTTTTCCTCACTACACTACCTTGATCCCAATAATAAGTTGATATGGAAACATATTGTCCTTTCATTACCTGCTTCTCTTTTCTTTACCATTTTCCCTGTTCTTTAGCCCAGTGGTTCTCAAACCTTTTCATGCCAAGGACCCCCATCTCAAAATATTTTGTTCCAGGGACCCCCAGAAGCAAAGATTTGAGTTACAAATGTTCTCTTAAAAAAAAATATATATAAACGTTTTGCACACATTTTCACGATTTTTCAAGAATAATAATAATAACTAAGAATAGCAGATCTACAAGCCATGAGCTTGTAAATCTGCTATTTTTGAATAGCCAAAGTATAAAAGGTGAACATTATTGAGATGCTATATTAACACATTTAGCTGGGGACCCCCTGGAACCCCCCCAAGGACCCCTGGGGGTCCCCGGACCCCACTTTGAGAACCAATGCTTTAGCCCACTTATTCACTTACTGATCCCCCCCCCCCTTTCTCTCTCGTCCTCTCCATTTGACAGCTAGGTGTCAGAGTTTATTTATTTACACGTGCCATCGCGATGCTAACAAACATTAATATTCCCATTATTATCAGCTCTGGCTATATGTGAAACACGACCGTGTCAGCAGTCAGTGTGCAGTGTGCATAAAGCTTAAAACCAGTCAGCGACCTGTGCATCACACAGTGGGACTCCTGCCGTGGCCTATACAGTATATGCTGAGTGGATGATTTGGACTTCAAGCTTGCGTGGAGAGACAGGATGAGACGTGGCAATAAGGGCTGAAAAGCGATGGCTTAGGGGTGGACGCACGGCATGACCGAAGGGGAGGGGGAGGAGGGGTCAAGCCCACCCCCCTATTCCCCCACCCCAGGGGGATTTCACCTTTTCAGATTCAGTTTGAAGACATATAGCACCCACCCCCAACCCTCTACACGCACGTTCTCTCCTCTCCCCTTGCTCCAAGCGCACCTCCCCCATTGCCACCCCACCACCACCACCACCATCTTTGGACTCCGATGCACATAAAAAGACGTCAGCCTGGGCAGAACTTGCACATTTCACAGCCGATTAATTCAATCCAACATCTCCCCTGAAGAGAGCTGAGTAACGCGCTCTCCATGGACCCCCCCCTCCCCACACACACACACACACCCACACACAATATCCTTCAACTCCCTACTCCCATAGAACGCTCTGGATTCAGAAGCAGCTCTTCTAACTAGCCTTCCATATATATGCCATCCCTTGTGCCTCTAAATCTCTCAGCTGCCTTCCCTTCAACGCCACAGAAATCCCTGTAGCGCAATGATCCGCGCAACACATACAATCTAGAAGAAGAATGGAACACATGTGAGTCTTGTATATGCACACAGGGAGCAATTTGACTCCAGGCCTATGTGTTCCATTCACGAGTGCTGTTCCAAATCAGCTGAGCATAAAAAGGGATTTGATGAGACATTGAGCTCAGTTTCAACACCTACAGTACACAACGTTTCTCTGCACCATACATGCCTTAAGTTTGGAACCCTTTGTGCATGTGTGCTCACCAAAGCACACAGTCAAATCCATAGAGTGTATGGATTTGGGTCCATTTTTACACTCAGTGATCACTGAGGATTTCACTGGCTAAGCTCCAGATTCAAAGTGGCAGTCATTCAATTTCAGAGACATTATTTTTTATTTATGGCACCAATTCTTTCTCTCGCCAATAAATCAAATACATAATAGAAGACGTTTCATTATGCAACAGCTGTCACTACTAAGCTTTAGAATCCACTAGTGGAGGAATTGACATTCAGTTATGTAACTTTTTCGAAGGCTTCTGACAGCGTCAGTCTAAATCAGGTCACGGATGTATGCTAATTCCTCACTAAAAGAATCCATGTGAAATAAAACAGGTCCTCATTTGCCCTATAAAGGTCAAAGAATCAGTCACATTCATAATGGCTCGCAAATGACATGTGTCTTCATTTACAGGGGCAAAATACGAGGGAAACCCCCTTGGGGTAGACAATGGTTGATTCTCGTTCCATACAGGCTAAAATGAGATTACTGTTTCACTGCACATTGGCCTCATAGTGAGCCTTTGTGACTTCTTCTGAATGCCCGGGGATCAGTCAGCTGGGGATTCCATCGTCTAGTGACAGGCTGCTGAAGAGGGCAGGTAAAACATACGGCATAAACTCCATCCTCAAGGTGCGCTGGAAATTAGACATTAGACGCATGGATGCCTCGCCTGTCAGGTTGCATTAAGCATCTTCTTTTCTTCTTATGCTGAGAATATTCATTTCGCCTTGTGTGGAACGGGATTTGAGGAAAGACACTTTCTGCTCTCTCGGGCGGAGATTATTCTCTCACTCATCGGGGAATTTCGAGGCTGGCTCAGACCCCTCACAGCCACACGGAGCTCTGCAATGCAGGCAAACTAGTAGGCACCATGGAAATGAAAAAAGTTTGAAGTTTGTCTTTGGCTTTGTGGATAAAGGCAGTTCCTTCCTTTGATTCTTCCCCAAGCAGCTACAGTTGGCTACGTACTCAAGTCTCTCTAAATAGGCAGAGGAACATCCTCATGCCATGCCAACCATGTCTGTTCTTCATAAGATTACCAAGTTTTTAATGTAAGCATCTTCCTTCTGCTATTTTGTGCCACAAAGCTAGGAATAGAAAATCCCTCACTCAAATGTGTGATGTTGCGTTTCAGATAAATAACCAATGTCACACATTAAAAGGTATGTTAATACTTTAATCTATGTTGGACTATGTTTTCTATCTATAAATGCAGGAATCTCTTTCTTTGTGTGTGTGGATGTGTGTGTGTGTGTGTGTGTGTGTGTGTGTGTGTGTGTGTGTGTGTGTGTGTGTGTGTGTGTGTGTGTGTGTGTGTGTGCATATGTCCGTGTCTGTCTGTGTCCACTTTTTGAGTGGTGCCAACCACTCCTACATTTGACCGTGTGTGTGTGTCTGTCCGTCCGTCCGTATATTTGCGGACGGCCTCAACATGTTTGTGTCTGGCCTCAACAGCTGCAGCTGATTGCAACACAAAGGTGCAACCAGTTACACTAATTAAACACAAACAGGAGTGCAACACATGCGCATAATGAACTCATCAAAGGCACCACTCACTTCACACTGGGTGTGATTTTTTTTCCCCTTATGAAGACATAGAGATCCAAAACTCTGCCAAGTTTGTGCTTCCCACATGACTGACAAGTTCTCTGACAACAGGTACTGCACTAAGTGCTCACTGCGCTAAGTATTCTGACAACAGTTACTGCACTAGTACTCCAAATTCTGAAAACTCGAAAAAGCGGAATCAGGCTATAAGCAGGAAGAAACAGGGACATCTCGTTTTCAGCAATAATACAAAGTAAACAGGTGTGTTACGCTTGGTTTGTTGATTTTGGGTGAAGCGGAGAGCTTTGTCAATGGATTGTTCCAGTCCATTAGCCATGGCCAATTAACCTAACGTATTGCCAGCTTGGCAGCATCGTCTTGTCGAGCTCCATATAACCACAGTGTTTTGTCATTTACAACTCCAGCACAATAAGAATTTGAGCTGCGTAGTTAATTGCCCATGCACCAACTTTTTTTCTTTCTAAAACTGTCTCTTTTCACCTTCTATTTCTCATGAGGTTTTGGCACAGCCATGCTCTTCACAGACCATTTGTCACTCATGGAACATGGCATCATAGCATGTTGACAGAACCATTACAAAGTCAATACACTGTAATTGGTGATGGTCCCAATAATAGATCAATGTGCTATTTTAGAGCACAGAAGCATACCATACTGGAACCATACATCTGTACGAACTGCATAATACAGAGGCACACCTGTTCAGCTGAACCACAAATGGGGCATGTATCGACATAGTGAATTCAACAAACATTATTGTTTTTCTTTGAATGTCAGAGTGATTAATTACTCTATGGTTCAACAAGGGTGAGAAAAAATCTTCCTCTAGGAAGCATTAATGACCTGCTATCAGCCTGATGTGTACAGTATGGATCCACAGTCTGTTCACACCTCTCTGTGTGCAGTTCCAGTACAGTAAAGACACTGCACTGAGAGTGAGGCATGTGTAATTGATTGCCTGTGTGCAGAGCTCCCTTAATGGGCTCAACTGAAGATAGTTGGGTGGCGAGCAGGCGAGAAAGTCCCATGCTTCTTTCCTCTGACCCAAATGACACCCAGTGCATGACGCTGCACTGTAAAATCCCATTCATGACCAATGTGCAACAGTGACGCAAATTTCAATGCCTCTACACCTTCAGGGAAAGAGGCTTTAATTGACAAAAAGTGACTCCAAACAATGCAGAGTTCCAAAATATGGAGTGTTTGTTTAACCGCATGAACCATAGTGTCCCGATTCTGGGGCAACTATTCCAGTAGATCTCAAAACTCCAAGCTCTCAAAGCACCGCACGCAACACAACGCGTTGTGAGCTTGTAGTGTAGATCATCTATCTTTGGCAAAGAGATGTGGTGTACAGGAGAGAAAACAAGTCAACAGGGTTTAAGAGTTTAACCTTATATCAAAATAACACCCCAGATATTACTGTGTACTGTAGCTTTACCAACAAAGCTGACACCCCTGGGTGCACATCCATCAGCAGCGTTTGACAGGTTGAATTATGTATGTTGTAAATAAACGGCACTCTATGATTGACATACTGTGGGAGTCGTGGGTAACCAAGCATTGGGTCCAAGATTCCCATGAGCCTTTGGTGCCCTGTTTCTTAAAATGATATATATACATGAAATGTATATGATTTAATAGAGATAAGGAATGTGCTTGTCCCGTACTGGCATGACACTGCTCATGCAGAAAATTGGCTTGAGATCGTGTCCCCTCCCACTGAACTGTATAGCTTTATGGTCTTTTAAAAAGCATGGCTGATTCCATGAAACTGGGCTCCATGACAACTACAGTAACAGTACAGTATTTATATCCTATGTTTAAGCATACAAATTTAAATAAACTGTAGACTTTCCAACATTTTCTAAAATATTGAGAAACTATTTCAAAGAGTTTCAAATGTTCAACAATAGTAAAAAATAGCACATCTACAAGCTTACAACACACTGCGACGCATTGTGAGCTTATAGAGCACCTACTTTAGCTATGAAAAATGCCGAAAATAGCTGATCTACAAGCTCACAACACATCACGAAAAAATAAAAACATGTTTTTACATAATGGCACAGTAGCTATGAATTGTGATGTTTTCTGGACAGAGTGAAGAACACCAAGATAAAACTGTGTATGTATGTAAATACCAGTGTAGTGAGAAATACACATATTTACAAAAGAATATTTCAAATGTTTAAACATTTTCAATGATTAAGAAGTTATAGCTCTGGGCATGACTGACAGGTGGTGTTGTTCAGACTGATTCGGGGGTTGAGAAAACATCTCTTCACGGAAACAGCAGTAGTTCTCTTGGGCCTTTAAGGAGGCTATCAAGGGACTGGATTTGACAGCCAACAATCTTTGGAGTAGAATTTCTGTTGCTTTTCCATACTGGGTAGAGTGATGGATAAAAGTCAGCCTCAGGTACTGTATATTTGGAGAAAGACAGCCATGGGGGGGCCTGCCTGAAGCTCAGATATAAAGCATGTATAGCGTGCAAAAACTTTGCTTTTCTTAGATTTTATTGAAGACTTTCCCCCTAATGTCATACTATCTTCAAAAGCATCTGTCATGTTGAAGTGAATTTTTTTTTTTTTTGTGTGTACACGTCTGCGACTCTGCGTGTGTGAAACAACTAATTGGAAATTTCTCTGCACCATCTTCATTAAACAGTTGCAGGGACACGTTGCAGGGACACAAGGTGGCTATTAAACAGTATAGATAAACCAACCATATAGATGAACAGGTTGGTTGATAGACATGTAGTGAGACAGAGCGTAAAGGATACAGATTGTTTGTTATAAATGGAGATTCTATACTGTGGGCTACACGCCCAATTTAAAGTGGTTAACCATCCAGAAAAATCTGCTCAATGGGGATAATTAATTCATGTTTTCTTCCGCAACACTGGGTGAATACAACAACAGGCATGGCTTGCTAATGGGCGCCTCTCCCTTATAAGACCGGAAATAGACTTCTAAATATAGCCAAGTATAGACGAGCAACACATGTGGTTTTAATGAATACAAAAGGCACAGTTGTGATGCACTATAATTACAACGTTAAACAATCTTTAAAGATCCTTGGACACTGGCCACAAACAATGAACCAAGAAAACAAGGCAACATCAACCACACCCCTGGCCCTGACCCCACACCCCTCTAACCCTCAAGGTAAGGGGATCTTACCACCTCATCATCATCATCATTAACAGCTGAGCAGTTTGCAACTTTGTGGCACACAAAGGGAATGCAGGTTTACTTTAGACTCTGTGTTCCCAAACCAAAAATAACAAAAAGAGCCAACCTACAAGCTCACAGTGTCAAAGTTTTTTACAATATAGACATGCCCTTTTTTCTCTTTCCTATTGCCCCCCCCCCCTCCCCCCTCCCTCTTATTGGCCCCACTTTGAAAACCTGTGCTTTAGACCCCCAAGGTATTACAGGCAGATAACACACTTGTAAACTCAACATTTTGCAGACCTTGGCAACTTTAAGAGCGGTGTCTAATTGCAATGTCTGCAGGGCGATATTAACATATTATGTTAATAAGTCCTGGAGACATTGGTTAAAGTGTTGAAAGACATACACTGATTCCTCATGAAGCAAGCTGAATCTCTGCTACATTTACTTTGGGGAATTTAGAACCATGTAGATATTTAAATTGTGTATGTTCATGTTCAAACATGATCTAAATCCTTAAAATAATGGTGGTGGTGGGGGTGGAGTGGGTGGGGGGGAGTGGAGAGGGGGTGTAAGCTGCATGCCTTTGGACTGTCATTTCGAGCATTATACAGAATCACAACTCCTTTGTCAACTGCAACATAGCTTGTCGCTCCATTATTGCATTCTAAAGTGCATTCTATCTCTTCACATCTATTGCTGAATCTGCAGTGTGTTGGTAATGGCTGTTGGTAATGGCTTAACTACAAACATACTGCAGCCTCTGGGTCTGTGGAGATTGAGAGAGCAGGAGGTGGCTCTGCATGTTGTTTTGCTCTGTTGGGTATTTTATCAAAACAAAGGCATGGTGCTGGGTCACTAGCCTGTCGCTGTCCATCGGTAGTGGTGCTGAACATTTTCCCAGTTGATGCATAGAGCGACGTGTGCTGTCCTTGGTGCTGAAACATTGTATAACCCGTTTTCTTTTTTGTGCAACTCAAAAAATGACAATTTGTGTTTAAGATAGGATATCAGCTATTTTAAAGTTGTGAATTCTAAAATTGTTTTATCAGAGGGCCCCCTTTGAGAGCATCCTGCCTCCTCTGTGCTGAAAGTGTAGCTCTGCCCCTGGCTCCCCCAAAGCCAATTTGTGATGTTAATGAAATCACTGCTTCAGCTGGCTATAGAATAATTACAGAGACCATATAATTGTAATAAGTCAGTAGAATGTTTTAGGGTCTGGTAGCAGTTTAATACCTATTCGGTTTGTAGGATTTACTAGACTGGAGCATAGCTATCCTTACTGTACTTTGGATCATCTCGGAGTACCCATATTCTGCTTCCTAATATACTGTACCTAAAATGAAATATATAGGTATAAATACAGAAATATATTGACCCTCGGTTAGGGTTAAGGAGTCCTTTCTCAAGAGTCCTTTGTCTTCGATTGAATTGAAGAAAAGAGTAACATATATGTAAAGTTGTCAAGTTCTTCACCAATAGCCTAGACACAGAGCACCTCAAGTAGTGACTAGTGAGTGCAATTGGCTCTCACAGACGTACTCTGCCACAGCTACAAGTTAAACTATCTGAGCCTGTCTTTTTCTTCTTGAACACATTATGAACTTATAGGGTATTTGAGGTTATTTTTCCATAATTTTTGCCAACTTCATGTTGCCCAATAACAATTCAGAATCTCAACAAAAGACACTGGTGTCTAAAAACTGTATTGATAAGAAAAAAGCAGAGGAGAAAACACATTTTTCAATCAGCTGGGGCAGTTTGGGCACGCATCAAGGCTACAGTGTGGCCTCAGATCATTAAAAAAAAAATGTGAGTGAGGGTCATTGCGGCCAAGGCCTTCATGGCCTCCATGAAATGCCAGCCCTGCATTGCACTGCAGTGTCTTAAGGCAATTGTATAGGCTATACATCAGCCATGTTACAATCCCATTATAAGTACATTTTGCCCTTGTGCTAGGGTTTCTAGTAGAGAGAAAGACACAAAGCAGTTTCTCTATGATCTGGGCGTTGCAATCCCGGTATTTTGGGATAAGCTAATCAGCTCACACATGCTCAAGGCTAGCAAAACATTTAAAACATTTGCTTCCCCATTATATCTCCTTTTAATAGGCTCAGCAATGTCAAAAGCTGTAGAGAAGACATACATCTTAAAATAAGATGAAAAAGACTTGGGTTGGTTATTAATTAACATGACACTGCAACGCCTTATCATATTAATACGAGTCTAATCCACGGTTCCAGCTGTGGAGTGCTGGGGGTTTTAATGGACCTTGGAAGAGCTCTGGCATTCCAGTACAAATACATATAGCCCATATAGTGTCATGTTATTTTACTATGTGTGTTGTGTGTTTCTCGTGGGAGGCTCCGATGTTGAATTGGTTCAAATTACACATTCACGTAAATTAAAGTTCCCAGCCAGGAGTGGTGAGGTGGCAGCTTAGTTGTGATCGACATCTAGGTTGTATGATTTAATGCCTGGATGTGGGTAATGAAGGCTCCACAGCCCAAACCATTTATGAATCAGAGATTCTGAGAAGGGTGAAGGATGAGGCAGTCATAGCATTAAAAGGTGGGCAGACAGGCACAATATTAAAACAAACAAATACATCTAATGGGGTAACCATAATGTTAAAAGAAACAAGAATAGGCAGGCAAGACTAGGCATAGGCAAGCCTAGTTCAGTCAGACCCTAGATACAGCCAGTGTGCACAATTGTCTGTAATTGTCTGGCAAAATGGAATCGTTCTTTTGAAAATGACTCAAATATTTCCCTTTTTGTAATGTATGTGAAAACATTTATCTTGCCAACTATGATGAACTAATGAAGGACTTTCCTCTATAATTTCTCTGTCTGTGCAATTACTGTACTGTGACAGCTTAATGTACGTTTGTGCTTTCACACATGAAATGCAGAGTGAGGGTGTAAATGAGTGTGATGAGTGAAATGAGTGAAACTGTAGTTACATTATAGATACTGTATGTAATACGTATATATATACACACTAAATTAAACACCAGTTAAACACTTAACTGACACCATTGGCATATGTATATATAGTGTGTGTGTGTGCTACAAGCTCACAATGTGTCCGGACGTGATGCGTTGTGAGCTTGTAGATCTGCTAGTTTCAGTGAAGAGATCTGGTGTGTGTAGAGGGGCAAAATCCTGGGGGACTCTGGTCAACAAAGTATATACTCTAAGTGTTTAAATGGTTAAGAAACTATTAATACAAAATGTGAATATCTTTCTAATGTTAATTACAATTCCATCCTTAGCTTCCCATACTGTGAGTTCCAAAGGGGACAACGCCACCAGTGGGCAAAGCATAATTAACACTAATTACTATAATTGAGTAGATGAAGCACAGAGCACTTAAATTTGTCCTCCAGGAATGCATTAGTATTCCTAATTTTACTTTCATATTTATGCGTACTGTATGAATGCTCGTGGAGTACAATGAGATATCACATACTGTACTGTAAATACAGTACACACCATTTTATGGACTTAACCCTTGCTCTTTGTAAAAGTTGACTGAAGTCAAAATGCTTCCTGCTGAATAAATGATGTCAGAACTCATGCCAATGGGACAATCAGATTCACCTATGAATTTACATATTGCATAAACCATCCATAATAATGAAGTTACATGACAACGTCATGATGGCCTCTGGACATATGCAAAACAGCACAACAGTGGTTTAATTAGGCCCTAATTAGACATTGACTTACAGTTGATCCTCTAGGCACCCATAGTACACTATGTCTGTGACACTGGAGGAATTCACCCAGGTCAGCATAATGTAGGCTTATTCCACAAATTGAAAAGAACGTCATAAGAACCAGATTACTTTCAGTGTGTTTTTCAGTTACACAGTATCAAATCGTGTGCATAAGATGTCTCTACTTCTTAGTGAGAACATTTGTCACATCTGTCATCCGCGCTCAAGAGTGAAATTGATCCCATGTGCGAAGTTAAAACAAATCAATGTCTTAAGAGGATGGTAGTTATAGAAGATGAATAAAACATGCCCTTCTACAGTTATGTAATGGGACAATCCATATCATATCCACACAGATAGGTGTTTCTGCCAGCACCGTTGAAATTAAACACATATATAAAGTAAAGTACACAAAACCTATTATTCCATTTGGACAAACAGGACGGTGGAAGATAGACATCCTTGGATTGCAATGCAAAGAATAATCAGAAGCAAGGTGGGAAAGATAAAAAGAAAGAGGTCATTACAGATTGAAAATGTCAGTAAGAACTCTTCTGTACCATGACTAGCCTGCTGCAAAAATGCAAATGGCAGAGTACGGAGCAGAAGGTGATTACTGCTCCAGATAGGAGACCTATCATAGAAATGAATGAACGCGCAAAAATAGTGGTTTTCAATTTGACGCTATACCGTCATGGGGCTCTTGCTCTCTCACAAATAACATGCAACCCTGTCCATTGCTTTGCATGTGGCGTTTTGTTTTCAACTGAGCAAGATAATTGGCTGCATGCTGCTACTGGAAACCACGCTAAGGTGAAAACTGCTTTAACCCATTAAGACCTGAGGCGATTCTTTAAAAAATTCTATATCTCAACAGTTTTTTGAAAAAAATCTGGAAAAGATTTTTCCAAGATTTTTCAAAAATAGCAGATCTACAAGCTCGTAGCGCGGCACTCGGTGCCGCGCTATGAGCTTGTAGATCTGCTATTTTTGAATAGCCCAAAGAAATCTTAAAATGAGACGCAGATGCGTCCCTGGTCTTAATGGGTTAAGCCTATTTCAAACAATCTCCTAGAATGAGCAGTATTATGGAAATGAACCTACTGTATGACTTGTTTAGGACACATTAACCATTTTCTATAGTCTGCTATACGGGACCTGTGTGCTATTAGGGACTTTTATAAGGAACAATACGGCACGTAATCACACTTTCTTACCAACTAAAGGTAAACAAACAGTAATATACTCGGTAAGAAAGTTATTTCCTGGCACGTATTTCTTCATTTCTGTGTACTAATAAAGCTGTAAATGTATTAAATAAAGCCATATAAATGCCAAGCACTTTCTTACAAGTATACTGTATATAATAAAGGCATACTGTAATAAATGTAAAAGTACCATGTTCTTTCCAGGTGCTTATTTCTTACTTTATTTGCACTTTTCTTACAGTACTGAACCTTGAGATGGTTGGATATAATAACACGTCAAAATACTATGTTCTTCCCTGGGGCACAATTATTTCCTAGTTGTACACTACAGAATTTCTATAGTAGGTTTCCATTTACTTACAATGTGTAGTACTTAAGTTACAGCTTTTAGGCACTACCCTAATAAGGACCGTTCATTTGTTTCCACCAACTGATTTGCAGTTCTTACTATTTTAGGTTATCATGGTACTTAGTATTCATACAGTCATTTCAGCACATTAGTAATTACTATGGTGTAGGTTTCCATGCATGTATTATGTACGGCAGAGGTTCTCAAACTTTTTCAAGTCAAGGACCCCCAAAATGTATTTGGCTGCGGACCCCCAATCTCAAAAATATTTTGTGCCAGGGATTTTTCAAAAATAGCCAAAGTATAAAATATGTCTAAAGTGGTCAAAATCCCCCCTGCGTCCCCCCCCCCCCTCCAAGGGCCCCTGGGGGTCCCCGCACCCCACTTTGATAACCAATGATGTACGGTACTGTAGTACTTAACATCCACTTATCATGGGAACTTTACTATATCTAACTACCAAGGTTCGGTTCGAGTTTTGTAAAGATTTTGAAGATGGACTGAGGGTCAAATCTCTATTCTCTAACACATTGCTCATCGCTCAGTGCCCAGTGGGGTTTCCCTGTCCTGCTAAATACATCTTGGTAACTCCTCCTGCTTCTTAAAATCACTATAAATTCAGCTATTGTCTTATCTTCCACAAATTATTTCACCTTTAAAAATGTCTGAGGAAAACAACCTTCGAGCAATTCATAAGGGGAAACATAGCGTAGCTAAGGGCAAACATGTAGAGATCAAAGGGTTTTCCTTACAACATCCAAGGAAATCCTTAGGTGATTTTATGCAACTCACTTTTTTAACCCATTCAATCCAGAAACGCATCTACAAATGTCTTCTAAATCATAACAGGTTTCTGAAAAACCTATGTTGCTATATCAGTGGTTCTCAAACTTTTTCATGTCAAGGACCACCCAAAATGATATGTATTTAGCCACAAACCCCCATCTCAAAATATTTCGTTCCAGGGACCCACCCCCCCGGGACCCACCCCCCAGAAGCAAAGATGAGTAAAAAATGTTCGCTTAAAAAAAAAATATATATATTACGATTATGCTTTCTCGTTTATTCAATCTTTTCATTGGGAATCATATTGACAAACCAAAGAGGAAGCTTTGAACATTCTGAAGGTTTCCTTCAGTACAGTTACATAATGTCAACAGCGTTCCACACAGGATTTGCTTTAGTGTCCTGTACAGCACATTGTTTGCGTTTTCTATATGGCAGGACTGCTGGAACTGCTCAGTCTTTTTGCGAGGCAGGCAGCTAACGTTCTGGAACACTCTGTCTTCCATTTTCAACACTTCAGCTCTGATCTCCATGGTAGTGGCTGCCCAACGTGACTTCATGACTTCCAGTGGTGGAAAGTAACTAAGTACATGTACTTAAGTACTGTACTTAAGTACACTATTGAGGTAGTTTTACTCTACTTGAGTATTTCCAATTTCCAATACTTTTACTTCTACTCCACTACATCTCAGAGGCAAATATTGTACTTTTACTCCACTACAATTATTTGAACACTTGAGTTATGAAACATATATTAACCACTTTAGCCCTATTTTATACATAGGCTATTTTCAAACATTTTAATACTTTTACTTTTGGTACTTTAAGTACATTTTGATGCCAATACTTTTGTACTTTTACTCAAGCAAATTTTTAATTCTGGACTTTTACTTGCAACAGAGTATTTTTATATTGCAGTATTGGTACTTTTACTTATAAGTAAAGATTTTTGAGTACTTTTTCCACCGCTGATGACTTCATACTTTATGACCTTCAATCATGCTTTAATGTGGGCCATTGCATCGGTTCAGTTAACAGGGTGATAGTTCTGTGAACCCGTGATATGAGACATCATTCTGCCTCAAGCTTTCACTTGTCAGAACTCATATAACACATACATTACTTGTCCTGGATGTCGTTTTGGTTTTCAGTTAACGGGGATCACACAGTGAAATCCTTAGTGTTAACTCTGAGTGCACAAATCTAACCAAAATGAACTCGTATTTGTATCCCTTTACAAATGGATAAATCAACACCGAAGATTTTACTTTATCTATTTAAATGTATAGTAGTGTATTATTTGTACCCCCTTATTTCTCCCAATTTAGCCATTATACCAATGAATTCCTCCCCACACATTCCTGTGTTGCCACGGTTCCCTACTGGTTCACGTGCCACGTTGTGCCAGTGAGGAGCCCCCACCGGGAGGACGCAGCACCTTTAACCTATACTCCCCGCTGACAGGCATCGCTCCTAGCCTGTATGAGTACGTGCGGCGTCAAAGATCACCCTCCCTGCCGCGGTTTCCCTCTCTCAAACACAGTCAATTATTGTTTGTGTAGAATAGATGCTTGGTGGGGCGCCCGCTGGCCTAGCGGTCCAGGCGCATACCGCATACGCTGGTAATCCAGCTTGACAGCGTGTCGTTCAACTCCCGATCCCTATGACCTTTTCTATGTGTCACCCCCCCGCCATCTCTCTCCCCATGTCCTGTCAGCCTACTGTCCTGTCAAATATATAAAGGCATAAAAAGCCCCCAAAAATGTCTTTAACACAACTGTATTGTATAAGTGTTCCCTTGTCTCGTTTTGCCAGATATGATCTGAAGTTTCTGCCTAGCAATATGTCTGGCACTTCGAAATGCACTGTGCAGTAGTTGCTAGAACATCAAAACAAATCAAGATCATCCTCAGCCTCTAGTTGAGCAAAACATTTAAAGACTGACTTGAGTGAGTCTTAAGTGTCCCCAGCACACTTTGAATCTACTGTAGGAAGAATGGACAAATATCTTGACATGGTGACATTATTCTGTCATTCAATGTCAAGTGACTTGAACGACTCAGAATGTAAAAGGTATTTCATGAATAAATATTACTTATCTATACATATTACTCCAGTTCTAGCTACACTACACTGGCTCCCGGTTGTTTTTAGGATTGATTTAAAAAATGTACTAGTTTATAAAACTCTATATGGTCTGGCACCTTCCTACCTCTATGACTGCCTGCCTAGATATGTTCCAAACCGCCCCCTCAGGTCTTCAAGTGCTAACCTGATCGTGGTGCCTACAATGACATGAAGCAGCATTCTGCTTCTACGGACCGACAGCGTGGAATAAACTCCCATTACACCTAAGACAGGCAGCCTCTGTCAACAGCTTTAAAGCTCCAGCTCAAGACCTACTTCTTCACTCTTGCTTTTAGCTGATTTTTTGGTTGATTTTTAAATCTCTGTGTTGTGTCCATTTCCTCACTGTATTGCCTGATTCACTGCCCTTTGCTATTATTTTAATGTTGTTTTATGCTTCTGCTTTTCTTTTTTGCTTTATTGTTAAATTAGTTGTAACTGTAATTGTATTCTTGCTCTGTAAAGCACTTTGAGCTGCATGTCATGTCATGAAAGGTGCTATACAAATGAAGTTTCTTATTAGTTTATTATTATTTGAATGCACCAAAAGCGAGATGTAAGCCATGCACACATCTGCCTCAACTACAGAATATTAACAATGCATCTCAGTCTTCCACCTACTGTATGTTTTATATTTTGGGAAAGTCAGTCAATAGCGGTCCGATTGGTATAAAACCTGTTACATACAGTCAAAACATAGATACATCGTAGATCATACATGGGCAACTGGCGGCCCGGGGGCCACATGCGGCCCCCACCTTCACTGAATGCGGCCCGCAGGTTAATATCAGAATACTGATATATCATTGATTTCAGCTGTTACAATTCCAAACGTGCAAACATGACCCACTTTAATTACTTCAGTCTATATTAGTAGCTTAATGACTAGTATTAAAATGTGATTATCTTTTTCACGTCCTGCGTATTTGTATTCAAGTTCATGAAGTTTACATAAGTATAACTAAATGCATTTGTAATTAAATTAAATTTAACTTTTCAGGATTCCAATTAAAAATAGCACCAAAGAAAATCTCGATTCCAATTAAAAAAGAGCAAATCTACAAGCTCAAAACGCGTCGCAGTTTTGAGCTTGTAGATCGGCTATTTTTGCTACTCCAAGGTTGCTACTCCGAAGTCCGAGGTCCACATAAAGCCTTTATTAGGCTCCGTCATGTTATGGGTAACAGAATGGAACTTCATGGGTTGGTATGTTCTCTGTTTTTGTTGTCAGTTAGAAAGCATCTAACGGTACTGTATTATGTTCAGCATTAAGCATGGAAATAAATCATCTGTGAGAGTTCTGTCCACAAAGAGAGCATCACGAAGGTGAAATATGGCTCTGAGATACTAGTTTTCTCTCAGATATAATGCCACAGGCAGTTTCATCAGTGTTAATGGCATACTGGTCACATTCGTAAAGCAGTAGGGCCATCGATGTGGCAATATTCTGTTTGAAAGATGTGTAGTACATTTGTATTCTTGAAGCATAAAGTAATTTTAGGGTCCCTGTCATATGGGGCAAAGACTATCAAGGCAAAATAATGAGATGACATACACCCTCCCCTGAAGGCTTAGAACTTGCTGGTAAGAACATTCAAATGTGTCCTGAAGCATGGCTGTGAATCTGAGCCACTTCATTTTCAGGGAAGGGAGATATTTACATCAGTTAGCATCAGTTCTGTCAACATCGTAATGTTTGTACAAAATGAAGTAAGACAGAGTACACCCCCCCATCCAAAAAGTAACAAACCAACACAGTTGGAATGCATAAACACAATAATGACTGCCAGGCAATTGATCTGTTTGCGAATTTGAGCATGAACAGACCATGTCCATAAAACTATGAACTTTATTTTCATGCTTTGAGTTGTATAGGGTCAATGTCCTCCACAAAGTTTTTGGACACTTACGCATCTGTACCAAATGCAGACTAAAATAACTTCCTAATCGTCCATTAACCCATTTAGACCTGAGGCCAATTTTAAAAACATCTTCTAAATCAAAACCTACGTTTTCTGAAAAACTTCAATTCTTTATTCAAAAAATGAAAAAATCAAAATAATAACATATAGGCTTTCCAGCTCTAAATAGGTTAACCTCAGAACGGGTTGTGGCCAAGCAGGCCTACCGTACTATGGGTCCAATATCATATATGGGGATGCCACAATACCCAGAAGGCTTGGGTTATGTTAAATGTGCAAAGTGCCTACTGTGAGTTGAAAGTATGACCCAGATGCAGAGAGGTTTCTGGTTCACGGTGACACTTAAATGTGCACCAAAACATCCCATCACCGTCCCTGCATGACCTCTGCACGGATTATCACACCAATTGGATGCAGAGCCCGGCGCATGTGGTGCCACAGCCTCACATCACTGGGGCGCTCAGCGGTGCCATGACATCAGGAATGGAATTTCAGTCCAACACACAGGGGGCCATTATTGAGTATTGATGGTTCCTTAAAAACTATAAAAAATGGTCTCTCTGTCTTGGTCTCACTCTGTCTTCTCCCTCATCCACTCTGGATCATCTCACTGCACAAAACTTTAATCCTGTCACAAATTTCAATCTGAATCCACCTCATCCCTGCGTAGGTGGATCTCATGGCCACGCACACACACACACAAACGCACACCACACACGCGCACACACACACACACACACACGCGCGCGCGCGTCCCAGGCCAGCAGTTGTGTATTTCTCACACTGTTGTATGTGTCCCGTCGTCTTACCTGCTAATGAGCAGAAAGGTGAACACGGATACAAAGCCAGCCATGGTTGTCGAAGGAGTCGAGGTGCTGGGTGGAATCTATCTGAAATGAGAGCACACAGAGGAAATTTACATTTTGTTCAGAAGTATAACATGCTCTACAATGATGTCAGACAGACAGTAAAGTTTTATTTTGTTCAGGTGCTTCTTTCAAACTCAGCTGGCAGATGGTCTATGCCTTCTGTCCTGTTTTTAGCGGTGCCAGCCGCTCTACTCTTGACTATGTCCGTCCGTATGTCCGTTTGAGCCCGGATGTCCGTTTGTCCGTTTGAGCCCGGATGTCCGTTTGAGCACGGGCTTTAAACAGTTATAACTCCAGTTCGCAGCATGCCAGCAAGTCCAAATTTGGTATGTGGACTTACACCACCAATTGGGACGAGCATTGATTGCTGAAGCCCCGCCCCGCCCTATTATAGCGCCACCAGGAGGCCACTGGCTTTAAACAGCGCTTTACACAGCTATAACTCCAGTTCGCATGCCAGCAAGTCCAAATTTGGTATGTGGACTTACACCACCAATTGGGACGAGCATTGATTGCTGAAGCCCCGCCCCGCCCTATTATAGCGCCACCAGGAGGCCACTGGCTTTAAACAGCGCTTTACACAGCTATAACTCCAGTTCGCAGCATGCCAGCAAGTCCAAATTTGGTATGTGGACTTAGACCACCAATAGGGAGGAGCATTGATTGCTGAAGCCCCGCCCCGCCCTATTATAGCGCCACCAGGAGGCCACTGGCTTTAAACAGCTATAACTCCAGTTTGCAGCATATGCCACCAAGTCCAACTAATACCACCAATAGGGACCAACTGTAATTACATAAGCCCCGCCCCCTCTGTCTTCCCATTGGCTGGGCTTTAAACAGCCATAACTCCAGTTCACAGCATGCTACTGAGTACAAATTTGGTACGTGGACTTAGACCACCAATAGGGACGAGCATTGATTGCTGAAGCCCCGCCCCGCCCTATTATAGCGCCACCAGGAGGCCACTGGCTTTAAACAGCTATAACTCCAGTTTGCAGCATATGCCACCAAGTCCAACTAATACCACCAATAGGGACCAACTGTAATTACATAAGTCCCGCCCCCTCTGTCTTCCTATTGGCTGGGCTTTAAACAGCCATAAGTCCACTTTGCAGCATGCTACCAAATACACATTTACCACGTCAACTTAGACCACCAATAGGGACAAGCTTTAATTGCTGAAGCCCTGCCCCCTCTGTATTGTCATTGGCTGGGCTACAAACAGCCATAACTCCAGTTAGCAGCATGCCACCCAGTCCGAATTTGGTTTGTGGACTTACACCACCAATAGGGACGAGCATTAATTGCTGAAGCCCCGCCCCGCCCTATTATAGCGCCACCAGGAGGCCACTCATCAAAGGCACCGCTTCCTTCACACAGGGTGCGATTTTTAATCTCCACTGTGCATACAGTAGCTCCCACAGATATTTCATGAGCTGGCCGGGGTGATGTCCATCACCCAGGTTGCTTTGTTTATTCTGTGCCACCTGGCTATCTTCTCCCTGCCACACAATACGCTTCAGCTGCAAGTGTTTTTTCTCAACATACGCAAACACTGAGCCGTGTGGGATGCAATGGGGATCTTTAGAAACAATATTGACATGACTTAGGGGGCATTTCTTTCTCCCACCAGCACACAGTCACTTCAGGATAGCGATGACTTCTCTCCCAACTTCGACTGTAGGTAGCGCTACGCTTCAGTAGGTAGACAGCAATAAAAGGCATTGCAATTTCAGCCTTGCGTGTGACTGTCTCTCCCCCCCTCTGTGACACTCCCTCCCTCTCTCCAGTCCGCTCTCACTCTACCGCACTCCATCTACTACCCCACCCCCCCTCTATCTAACTCTCTCCTTCTCCATCACTTTCTTTTCCTCCCACGTCTGTCTCTCTCCCTATCTCTCTCTCTCTCTCTCTCTCTATTGCTGAGTCTCTTCAGATTAAAGCAGACTTAAACTATAAGAGACCCAAGGAGCTTAACCACTGTGACCCAGCTGCTGAGCAAACTGAGGAAACATTTTATATAATTTTCAAAGTAAACCTCTGTGCTAGAGACTATTACTACAGAAGTGCATTCTTGACTCAAGGCCAGTGTGTGAAAATGAAACTTTTTTTTGGGAGGGCAACCACAGTAGCAAAATAAGCAACATGATGTTGCAATATTACAGAAACAACTGCAATGTATTGTAAAATTGTTTTGTTTCGGTAGTGAGAGCAATCTCCAGTAGAATGTGCATTAACATTTCTGTGCAGATTGACAGAGCCGGAGGGAATTTCAACAATATAACCCATTTTAAAGAACGTTCTATTTCATTCCATAGTACTGTTGGGGGACATAAGAAAGGGAAAATGGCATGTGATCAAGCTCTTCAGCCGCATTGAAACCCAAGACAATGCCATTATATGGTTCACAAACTATCTCCCATTATACTGTAACAAATAACAAGTTCATTTCTAACACTATTTTGCCATATCTAAGTAACATGCAAGAGGCTACTCTATATTGTGATTATGACTGTAATGTAATGTAAATTGACTCACAACCAAAAACCTTATGTTGTAAACAAAACCAATATTGTGATAATACAATGGAGAATTAAATAAATCCCAATGAGGAATTCCAGTTTAGCTGTGTTATAAGAAGGAGTCTTAAACAGGAATAGAATAGGTAAGTGGACAATGGCACCATCATTGAGTATGATTACATGAAAGTAAATCTGTTCATGTTGTTGGCTGAGCCCCACTGCAATTGAAGCAATCTCACATAAACACAGTTTCAGAAAAGTAATCCCATCAGCCAGGCTGAATTCCAATCCATTCGAAAGACCTGTGCTACCTATATGAAAATGTAGGTTGATTTTTATATTTAAATGGCTGACTTAAACTCTGCTGCATGTTTCATCCCCACAAGCGATGCCCACTACAATGTTCGGACAGCTGTGATCGGGGCTGAATGGATAATCCATTTACAGTGTCCGTGTAAATCTATCATCTGACAGTAATTCCCTCTGAAACCTAGAAAACAAGTATTTACATCATAGCTACAAGCATTTTGGTAGTGAAATCGTTATACGAGAATAATTTAGATAGGCAACTCAGGATGTTGCATACCTACTTTCTTTCTCTCTTAATTGTCCTGACCCTCTTTAGCCGCAAGCAACCCTAGATGCGATAAATAATTAGGTGCAGATAGCATTTATAGTCTAGCATCTAAGGTGCAGATAGCTATAGCTATCCAAGTTGCTTGCGGCTAGCCTCTCTTTACTGCCCTCGTGCATTGTCACAATACAAATGAACAGAACGGTCTGAAAACAAATCGATAAAAAAAGTCAATTTGCTCACAGTCTCACAGTCAAAAGTAGATCCGGTGAAAATTACAAATAGTTCAGAGAAGATTGTGTGCACATAGAGAACCTGTAATAGGCTCTATGCACAGCAGCAGCATTTTGGAGAGAAATTGGGCCTCTTCTTAGTTCTTACTTCCTTCACAGATGTTACCAATGATACTAATGAAGGCTCTGTTCCATTCTGGTCCAACGGAGCCAGGGTGCTGATATTGTGCACTCTACTACACCAGTGGGTTTCAAAGTGTGGTCCAGGGACCCTCATGGTTCCTTGAGGGGGTTCCATATGGCACCTTAAAAGGTGTGTAACTCTGAGAGTGAGTTATGGGGGTCCTTGAAATCAAAAGGTTTGAGAACCACTGTGCTACATGAAATGGAACAAAGCCTTCATTAGTATCATTGGTAAAACCTGTGATGGAAGTAAGGAAGAGGCCTAATTTCTTTCCAATATGGCTGCTGTGCATAGAGCCTATTAGGCCAGATGCATCAGGGCAAGAAATAAGGTTAAAACATCCGCACACTGGTTTAAAGATCTCAAACATTTGCATTAATGGAGCACGGCATATAATAGGTCTTCATCAGGCAAATGTCTTTCTGAGACACAAAGGAACATGTATATACAAACATCTTCGGCTAATGACAATATATAGCACCTGGGAGTAAGAAGAAGCAACCCAGCTGATACTCCAATCACAGGCACAAAGCACCTGCTGTCTCCCCACCCTTCAGAGGAGTGCTCAATGCCTGGTCAGAACATAGGGGTGCCCAAAAGGTAGATCGGGATCTACCAGTAGATCACAAAGGCTTTGCAGGTAGACTACATGCCATGCCCCTAAAAAAAAAAAAAAACTAAAATAATTAAAATACCGTAAAATAATAATAAAAAATATTTATGAACAAAAATCACAAAACTCCTCTTGTTGGCATCTGATCTGCCGCTTGAAAGTGACTTGATTGATTGACATCAAGAAGGGCCTGTCAGCTCCCATCACAGCCTCTTCAGCAGGCAAACCCGCAATGCAATGCTTTGTTTTCAAGTCTGGAGCGCAAAAGGTCAGTAGCATTACAAAGTTATATAAAAATGTGCAGAGATTCAAACCAGGTATCTTCTGCACAGAGTAACAGGTGGCCTAACCACTAGACCAGTGGTTCTCAAACTTTTTCATGTCAAGGACCCCCAAATTGACACTTATTAGCCCGCGGACCCCCGTTTGAAAAGATAAGCCAGGGACCCCCATAAGAGAAGATTTTTACGGCTCTAGCCGTAAAAAAAATAATTTCAAGGACCCCCAGTTTGACAAGCATTAGGCTACGGACCCCCATTTAATGGCATTTCTATCCCTGGGACCCCAATTTATATTGTAAAATCAATGTTAATCTAACTCTTAGAGTGTACACATGGAACCAAATGTACCCTAACAAATTGGTTCCATTTGTACACTCTCAGAGTTACAGACCCATAAGGGTCAATCTGGTTCCTATCCATGATTTAGCTGGGGACCCCCTGGAACCCCCTCAAGTACCCGGACCCCACTTTGAGAACCAATGCACTAGACCACTGAGGTGTAGAGGGCTAATTCAAAATTACTTATAGCCTAAGGTTTGTCACGAAGTGTTTTCCCAAGGACGGGAATGAAGATAATACTAGTGAATATATCAGACCTGTATGTGCGCGTGCGGATATGAAGGAGCACCATGGATACAGCAGTCCACACAAGAGCAGAGAGCTGGCTAAAATGTGAAATACTCATGCACAATCATCTCGTGTGTTTTATTGTTTTTTTATATTGGATTTATTTCTCATCTTATGTGAGCTCCAGCACAGTGGATCATCTTCTGACTGGCTGAACACATGAATTACATAAAGACCTCCTAGAGTAGTCATGCAGCTCTTTGTGGCCTTAATAGTAATTTCACATTTCTATGTGCTAAAAGAGCTTAGGACTGCACTGATTGCACACAATACTATTTAGTATTACGTAATAGAAATGTACTTCCGTACAACTATGCTTGTTGTGTATCCCTCTTATGGATTTACAACAGAATGAACTGTGTGTACACACACGCGCACACGCACACACACATTATTATATTTAACTACACTGTCAAAATAGTTGCTGACTTATTTAAAGGCTAAAAGGCCGTTTAGCTGACTTTATCAGCACCCCATGTTGGATCAGACTCTGTCCGTTATCTCCTCTCTCCAGCAGTTTGCCTGCCGTACATAGGCCGAATGACTCACTCTCTCCTGCCCGCTTTGTGGGCACACATGCCGTGCTTGGTGACCATGTTCACATACACCCCTCCATGGCGGAGGAAGCCAGGGTGGTCTTCAAATGCATGGCCGTTTGATTTTAAGTGGACATGAAAAGGGCAGAACAGATATAAGATCACATGTCGGAGCTCCTATGTCACATCAGCTAAGTCTCTGACCTTTATAACCTTTTCCTGCTCTCCATCAGGCATGCTGGGTGAATCACATCTATAGTATGTCAAGCCTCCCTTATGGCTGACAGCTGTGTCCATGCCCAGGTTCAGAACCTCTTCCAATTACCCCATTAACCACCTTATCTTTTAGCTTCAACACCTGCAAGGCTCTGCCCTTTATGCTATACTCAGAGGATGAGCCCTACTGATTGTGTTGGCCCCATGGCCCTAGCCCCACCATTAGGCCAAAATGTTCCAAGTCCTCACAAAATCAAATGGCTGGCGTGCCATAAAACTTGCATTCATGTTACCTGGAGGACTCTATTTCTATAACATGCCACCCATATGCCAAAATGTAAACTTTTATTGGATAATCTAATATGCAGAGTGCACATTTTAAATGACCCCATGGCCTTTCCTCTAGTGCCACCCTTAGGCCGAAATTTCCAGTTGGGAGTAAGGAGGAGCTTTTATCCTCTTTTTCTCCTTCTGCAGATAAACCTTCCAGACAAATGTTTTATCTGTGTGGACAAGCTGTGTATAAAACCGTCAATGGTTTCCGACCAAACCCACACAAATGGAAATGTTCTCCCAATATTTCGATAACTCTAAAAAAAAGTATTTTTTGTATATCTGCATAAAATGTTTCAGTGCTATACTGTATCTCACCTCCCTCCCTAGGACTCCTCCATTCTATCCCACTCTCTTTTGAGCTCCGTCTTTCCCACTTTCAAACGGAAGGCACAAACACGGGAGGCCCTATGGATTTCATCCAGGCACAGACCTCTCCTACTCTGTTTCATCTGCCTGTTCAGGGGCTCAGAGTGACTTCTTCCTCTCATCTTCCTAGACGGGTCCCTGGCGTCTGTCACACTGCATTAGTGCTGCGGAAGCACTGGTATTATTGCTGCTCTCACTTCCTAAAGCATACAGTGTGGACAGGTGATATGGAAGCTTTGGTCGTAGAGGTGGTACAGTGTTGGCGATGATGATGATGATGATGATGACACCGAGGAGGAGGAGGAGGAGGAGGAGGAGGGTTGGAGAAAAGTCAGATTTATAACACTGGTTGATAATAATAATTTGTTAGAAGGGGGACCAGATTTGAGAAGTCTTCTCAAGATAGTCATGAATCATGACGATGAAGAAATGAAGGAAGAAAGAAATACCACATGTATTATGGCAGATGAATATCATTGACCACTCTAGTAATAAAATATGACCTTCAGTCATGCTTGAGTGCATTTGTGGCCACCACAAACAACATCAACCTCCTGGGCTTCGGTTAACGTACAGTAGCTTTCGCATGCAATCCCTGAGAAAGCCTGAGGGAAACCAGCAGATCTAAGGATGCATCTGGTGAGTGTGACAGCTATGAAAATGGTCAATTCCAGGAGGACTTGTACCATCCGATTATATGGTTGATGAAAGATGACTCTGTGCCTCTGAGAAAAGGCACAGTCTGGTAAGATGACAACCAGAATGTGATAGATCTTTGCCAAAATGGCCCTGGCCCCCAGTGACATTGCACCTGGGCTGGAAGTGTGTTGAAGATGAAGGCATCACTGCGGCTGGTGTAACAATTTCACACGTGCAAAATGAAAATTTTCATGGCTTACAAAAAACAACATAATTTTAACCCATTAAGACCTGAGGCCGATTCTTACTTATGTCTTCTAAAGCCTAACAGTTTTCTGAAATACGTATGTTTCTATATCAGTGGTTCTCAAACCTTTTCATGTCAAGGATCCCCAAAATGATATGTATTTGGCCGCCCCCCATCTCAAAATATTTTGTTCCAGGGACCCCCAGAAGCAAAGATTTGAGTTAAAAATGTTCGCTTGAAAAGAATATAAATATATTAATTTGCACACATTTTCTTGATTTTTCAAAAATAGCAGATCTACAAGCTCATAGTGCAGGCACTCTGTGCCGCGCTATGAGCTCTGCTATTTTTGAATAGCCTAAGTGTAAAATAATGCCTTTTAGCTCAAATCAAAAAATGACACAGATGCGTTCCAGGTCTTGTGGGTTAATCATGTGTTTTGGAAACTATAATGGGGTTTGAAATTGAATTTCCCCGGTCATTGATTTGCCTCAGTGCACAGAAGTGTTCGTCCAGTAACAAAATGTGAAAATGGCCTAAGCTGACGTTATCAGGCTTTCACCTGACAGAAGAGATGTGTCCCATCAGTCACAATCAGACAGGAGAGACAAGCCAGTCATGTTGCTGATCCCAGCCTCATCATGCCATCATCTCTTGTTAGTCTTCATCATTCAGTGACTCAGTTAGTCAAGAGAATTTTGCATTCATAGGGCTGGCCAGCGGTTACAGACCAGCCCAAAAAAGAACGGCTAAAAACTGCATATCCCAGACACTGTTGCTGCAAGCACATTCATTGTTTGTTAATATTAAAAAGATAAAAGAATGTTTTCCATGTTGAGTCAGTCTTGCTGTTATTCTGAGAGTGAGAGGAAGTAGCTTCACAGTTCTGGAGTTTTGATGATAACAGAGACCCTGTTCCATTATCTACACAAGTCAATTTATGTAAATCTCCTTTGCTGCTCCAGCACACTCTGGTGACGGCTATTTTTTTACTGTGAAAATCTTGAATGGCAGCAGACTTGTTCATTATATCAATTAGTTGTGTGCGCTTTTCCAGGGGATTCTAATCTTGTGGATTAAAGTTCCATCAGTGAATCTACAGTATAGAGAAAGACCCTTGCAGACAAAATCACCAAAATATTGCCTGTCACTGGTATTAATTTAGTTCATATTCATTTAGTTATAATTGTACGCCTACCACAATGCATGAATAATTAATCTACTAATATCAACAAGTGTTGTGGGCTCGAGTCCCATAACGAATACAGTAATTCCTCGCAAGAGTTTAATTTATAATCAACTTCAAATGGGTTCATATGTCCCATGTGGGTTAGAGTCCCATTTGTTACACAACCAGCTTGGTGTGGTTTGGGCCCCCCTGGTGGTGAGGGTTTAAGTCCCAGATTTGTATATTGTGAATGTGTGGGTTCAAGTTATGTCCCATTTGTTGTACAATCATTGTGTGGGGTTTGAGTCCACTAAGTACCATGCCTTTAAATGCCTTTTTATGCCAAAGCACTCTAAAGTGTCTTTGTATATGAAATGTATTATGCAAATTGCCTAATCTTGCCTTGCCCTGTGTCCACAACTGTTAATGAAAATTTGAAGTGGCTATTATCACCACTGATGGAATAGGATAGGCTATATCTATTCCGAAATGAGAAGCCTTGCAATAGGCTGATTATTAATCTGTGATGATTAACCCTATACATTTCTAGATTGACCCCCTCCAATAAAGCAGTGGTTTTCAACCCTTTTCATACCAAGGTCCATTATTTATTCAGCATTTATTTCAGTAATCTCATCAAACTGACCTTTGTCCATAATTCCATGCTGTATTGATTTTGGTACCATAGGAGAGATGACAGGCAAACGTTGATCAAGAATAACAATTCTTCTACATTCTCTAATTGTGTAGACATCTTGTAAATTAAGTAATGCAGATGTTTAACAATCATTTAACTCTTGAGAGCGTACAATGAAACTGGTTTCATTGTACACTCTCAAGAGTTAAAGATCTAATAAGTGTCCATTTGGTTACCAACTCTCCATCATTTAGCTGGGGACCACCTGGAACCTCAAGGACCACTGGTGGTCCCCGGACCACTGGTTCAGAACCACTGCTATAAAGTGATCGCTTTGTTTCCTTCAATTTGGCGGTCACTTGCCCTGAGGGGTCTGTATAACATTTAATTCTGACCTTCACCTGTCACCGATGCTCTAACACTTTCTGTTGCCACTGTCTCTGCAGAAATGTGACAATGCATCAGTGATGGGTAAGTGAAAGTATCAATACTGCAATGTAGAAATACTCTGTTAAGTAAAAGTCCAAAATTCTAAATGTACTTGAGTAAAAGTACAAAAGTATTGGTAACAAAATGTACTTGAAGTACCAAAAGTAAAAGTACTCATTGCAGAATGTCCTATTTCAAGTAAAGTAAAGTACAATATTTGCTCTGAGATATATTGGAGTAGAAGTAGCCTACTGAAAATTGGAAACACTCCAGTAAGTAAAAATACCTCAAACTTTTACTTGAGTAAATATACGTTTCTTTACACCACTGCAATGCATGCAAATGTTTCTCCGTGATCTTGACCCCGCGTAATAATATGTTCCTCGATCATATCGAATTAAGCATGCATGGTGTCCAAAAAATGATCAATGTTCACTTAAGAAAACATATTTAAAAAAAATTCTAACACGTGTATACACTGGTGCTCCGGTATCGCGCGCACCCATGCACACGCAGACTTCTGAGCGGAATTCAGGCACGCACACACACACACACACACACACACACACACACACACACACACACACACACACACACACACACACACACACACACACACACACACACACACACACACACACACACACACACTCATGCACACACACTCATGCACACACGCACAGACATACACATATGCACGCAGACAGATGGAGAGTCTATGTGGTTCCCAAACTTTTTAGCTCAAGACCCAAAAGAAAGATTTGATGTCACCCATGCAGGAACCAGAGTCCCAAACTAATAGATTGCAGATCTACTAAATAGATAGAAGCATTTTTTTTACTACTGTAGGCTACTTCTTAAAGGTAGGGTAAGTGATTTTCTTTGGTTAAAATAAGTGTTAAATAGCTCTATATTCTGATAGTACTCATTGCTATAGAGTGTTTGTTCAGTAAAAGGAGTCTCCTTGTCTCTCCAGCTCTTTATAAAACAGAAATTGGCGGATTTTGTTAGTTTCTTTCCGGTTTTTGGTTACTTTATTTCGGTTTTAGTGTTATGTTTATGTTAAGGCTATGTTATTTAATTCTTATAAAAAAAAACAAAAAAAATAAAAAAACATTTTTTTATTTTTTTTTGCCCCCATTGGCTGGTGCCCCAGGGCACTCGCCCATAACGGCCTATGGGTAATCCGGCCCTGATTAAAGAGCTGGAGAGACGGGGAGACTCCTGTTACTGAACAAACACTCTATAGCAATGATTACTATCAGAATATAGTGCTTTAACCTTTTAACAAAATGCTTTTTGTTTTAACCAAAAAATATCACTTACCCTACCTTTAAAATTATTTTTCCCTCTAATGAATTTTATGGAATGCTTTAGAAAAAACGTTTGAATTTATTGTAAACTTATGATTATTATTTTTTACATAGATTTTTGGGGAAATCTTTTGAAATAATAATAATTGATAACTAAATATAGGAGACAAAAATAAAGAGATAAAGGGATATTTACTCGTGACCCATAAAAAATTGTCTGCGACCCACATATGGGTCCCGACCCAGTGTTTGGGAAACAGGGGTCTAGAAGTATGCTTCGTGTTTTACACGAATTGTACAGCATAGGCTACAAAGTGACATTTGCACTTTTTTTGAAATGGAAAAAAATAATAATAATAATGATGCGAAATTAAAGTTTAAACGATTATTGGTTATAGCACTATGCCTACCAGCCTGTATGGAACGCAGCATGGCGGCATCGACCGTAAACTCTGAGCTCTAGCTGTGCGATCATTTTTTTGTCTTTTGCACAAAGAAAGCCAAACATAGTCTATAAACTACAGAGTTGAGTTCCCAAACTTTTTCATGTCAAGGACCCCCAGAATATTTTGCCGCGGACCCCCATCTCAAAATATGTCGTTCCAGGGACCCCCATGATTTGAGTTACAAATGTTCGCTTTAAATATATATATATATATATATTCAAAGGTTTGCACAAATGTTCACGATTTTTCACGAAATAGCAGATATAGCCTACAAGCTAATAGCGCAGCACTCGGTGCCGCGCTATGGGCTTATAGGCTATCTGCTATTTTTGAATAGCCAAAGTAGGTTAAAGTGGTTACAATTATTGTAATGCTATATTAACACATTTTGCTGGGGACCCCCTGGAACCCCCGCCCCCCAAGGACCCCTGGGGGTCCCCGGACCCCACTTTGAGATCCAATGGTCTATAGCCTATAACAAGTCAAAACACTGTTTACCTACCTGTAACAATCGGTGGCCGAGAGCATGTCAAAATATGTCAGCGTGTCCTTGGAATAATATAAGAGTCCTTATTAACATACACAGAAGAGTTGTTCCTCGTGAAGGTTGTGCAGAGAGACGATACTTCTTCAGTCCAGTGTGATTGAAGACATGCAGGACCTGCTCATCCACACGCACACACATACATACTTCTGATCTGATCTGCCTGCAACAACAACAGCGGACTCACATTCAACTGCGAGGCGCGCCACTGCCGCGCACCGTGCGCAATGACGCATGCATGATGCCACGGACCAGGGGTCTCGTCTCTTCAACGTTTTTCAGCACAAGGACCCCTTATGCTGAGAGAGAGATGAAGCAGGGACCCCCTCCACTACATGTATAACGTTGTGTTGCCGATTAAATATGTTCATAGATTCCTTAGACAGCTTCTAGACTTGTTTAATAGCCTTATGATCAGTGCATGTTGGATTAATTTGTATGTTCAGACATTTAACCGCTTGAACCGTCAGTACTTGGTCTGCTCTTTTTTCCCCCTACACCAAACCTCTTTGCCAAAAATAGCCGATCTACAAGCTCACAACGCCTTGCAGCACGAGTCGTTGTGAGCTTGAAGATCTGCTTTGTTTGGCTAATGTTCCACTCATAATAGGAATGGGGTTCAAGTGGTTACGGTAAAAAAAAAAAAAAAAATCCTATCACACAGATTTGGCGGCCCCCCTGTAGTAACTCTGAGGACCCAGAGGGGTCCCGGACCCCTTATTGAAGACCCCTGTGCGCATGGACACACTGCTGATGTAGATTCTCCAAGGCTGGTAAGATAAATGCCTATAAATCCCTCATGATATGTCGACCCGAAACTGTCATTTGGTGTTCTAACATAATTGAACCAATTGAACTCAGTTGTGATAATAAATAAATAAAGGCTTAATGGAAATATGGATTCAATTAATACCTATATAGCCTACCTAATGGGTTCTATCCAATTTAACTAGATATAGATCTGTTACATGTAGACAAGGGACCTATAGCCCATAGCTGTACCTTTAATGCACAGCCAAACATTAAGACTCCATTAGAAAAGCATGAGATTCTAATATGGCACCTGTCATGTCATAAAAAGATAAAAAATGTATATATATATATATATATATATATATATATATATTTGGCACAAATCTCAAAAGCGCTATATTGCACAATTTTTTTTTTTTTATAATTAAAAATAATAAACATAATTCAATGAATGAAATTCAGATCGATGGTACACAGCTAAGAAAAAGTTAAAGTTTAAAAACACACAAGGCATCAATAAGTCCATCTAAGTCAGTGCAAATGTAATGTAGCCATCATTTCCATGGTAAGAAAAGTGGATGGCACTGCTCTGTATAAATGTGAGGTGCCCCATGCAGCAGCAGGCTAGGCTAGGTCAAGAGAAGGTGCACATCTGCCAAGGTGTTAGCCAGATGGATATACGACAAGGCCTTGTGTCCCTGTCTCTCTTTCATTCCACATGGGTTCCACTTCGATCCAAAGCACATCCTCTCTGTGCCCCTAGGAGACCCAACAGAGCAGCGGCCAGTCAGGCAGTCACTGATTAGTTCACATGTCTGCCACAAATGTGTGACAGCAGTCTCTACATCTTATAGAAACTGAATGAGGCAGTTTAAGTCAATGAAATTACTCTACTTAAATCATCCGGATAGCTTTTTACAAGTGCTTCGTGTTCCATTAGAATTAGAACAGGTACTTTTGTTACTAGATGATGGAAGTGGAAATACAATTCGGTTGAGCATGACCATATAGGCAACTGTAGGTCTGCTATAGCAGTACAATACATGGACACATAATAAGCAAACAAAGTCAATATTTGAGACACACAAGTTAACAGAGGTCATTTTGTGGTGCATCTACAGCAGTGGTTCCCAAACCTTTTAGCTCGAGACCAAAAAGATGCATTTTATATCTCCCCAGAACTCAAATTATTGTGAAAATAGCCGATCTACAAGCTCACAACACGTCGCAATGCAATGTGTTGTGAGCTTGTAGATCTGCTGTTTTCACTACTTAATACTTAAAGTATTTTTCTTTAATTAAATGTGTTCCTTGGGAATTTTTAAAAAAATCTTGTGAAATAATAATTAAAAACAAAAGGTAGGAAACAAAAAATAAAGGGGTATTTTACTCGCGACCCATAAAAATTGGTCCTCGCCCCATACATGGGTCCCGACCCACTGTTTGGGAAACAGTGATCTACAGGACTGCAGGCAACACCACCAATGTAACATGACCTGATTCTCCACTGCCCTGTAGTTTTCTGCTGGTGGTGAGGGTGTTTCAAATATGAAATCAAATATGCACAGCAAACAAATCCTGCCAGGACTTGTTTATTTACCATTGTGATAGAGGTCATAGAACATTATTATCCCAGATTTTCGTGTCATAATCCAGGATGTGACTAAATCAGGAAGTCAATTGTTTCCGATGCTATGAATCTAATTTATAAAAGTCAATTTGTAGGCTATATCTTTTTGCACCTTTATCACCAAGTCAAATTCCTGTGCATGTATTGCAATTGGTGATGATTCTGATCATGGTGTTGGGTATCACCTCTCTAAGTATAATCCTTTTCACTACCCTGGCAAAACACATTTGGACATGTAGGTCAATATTGTCTTCCACAACCATGAAGATACCATCATGAATATCCTAATGCAAAGCCATTATGTTAATTCAGAATATTAGTTTTCCCTTATCCCTGACCCCTCCATAAAAAAGTCATTGCCATGTGCTGCCTGTTGTCCTTGTGCAGCATATTGTATACTTGATCCCTTGTGGCTGACCCTGAAGGGCCAATAAGGTCCCTTGCCCTGAAATTCGTTATGCATTTAAGAGAAGAGGACAAGACAAGGCCAGTACCTTGAACGGTTGTCAAGCCCATCTACAGTGTCCTCCAAATACAGGCAAAGTTGTGATGAATCATCTCCCCTTATCCCTTCCCGTCTCATTTGAATCCAATCTGGATATTTCCAAGCAACAGTAGCCTATCCACCATCTATCTGCAATGGCTTTCACCAAACCTTTTTGCCCTGGGTTATTATGTGGAGCCATGTATTATGCATGATGTATATGTGCCATGTTCCTTGAGTTCCATCACTTAAAGCCAGGTCATATGCGGCAACCTAAGTTTAAAAAAAGCACCCTCCAACATGGTATTTTCCTCAACTGCAAAGTAATCTTTCCTGTACCGTGCTCCCAAGAGGTCAACCATACCATTGATTTTTCATATGTGGCATGTGAAGGACAATCCATCCTCGGGGCTTTCAAACAGGTCCGAATTCTTCAAATGTGGCAGATAAGTGCAGGCACCGAGAAAGTCTAGGAGACGTCACTCACCACAAAGTACCTAAAGTGTCTCCATCTCATCCCCATGTCAAACAACAACAATAATGAGCAGAGCTGAGCTTTGGTCATGTATTATGCAGTGTTTTGAATCTAGTAATATTTATTGTGTAAGGAATCCATCCATATTGCAGAAGAAGGGGTTTCACTCAGCTGTTAAGGTGACCTTGGCGTCTTCCATCAGGGTGATGGATTTCTGTGCAAAGCCTCAGAAATAGGTTTTCCTCCATTTATCATATGTGTGCAGGAGTGCAGGATTTGCAGTGCCACTTGTCCCCAACCAGTGTAACTCACATACAATACAATTGAATGCCCTCGAGTTTAAGAGGTGAAGACTTATGTCTATTTTACTGCAGTTTTCTGAAGCATTATATAACAAAATTACAGTGCAGTTTATAGATAAGACATCATTTATAATGAAAAAGGTTTGACTCATCCAGCTCAGCTCAGATCAGATTATGCCTGTCCTCTATCATATTGTTATCTCTTCTCCACCCAGTTACACATTCCATATGTATGGGGAATGTCCCCATACACCAGACAGATAATGTGGATAATTATTTTAAGACATGTAATGTAATGTAAGATGTAAGACATGGCCATAGCTGAAGGGGTAGAGAGGCCATCTGGATATCAGAAGGTCCTTATTTCACCGCCATGGGCCCAGTTTATGTATCAAAGTGTCCCTGAGCAAGACACTTAACCCTAACTGTTCCCCGGGTGCTGTATTAATAGCGCCCACTGCCCCTAATAGTTACAGTAGGATGGGTTAAATGCAAAGGATAAATTAAGTGCAAATGTACTATATGACAAAAATACCCCCTTTCACTTTCGCTTCCCCAGTAGTACTGGCTTACACTGGTATGTAAGGCACACGTGTGCGTGATCACACACAATTTGTGAGAATAATACAAGGTATCTACACAGTACTTAGGAGACAGACAGACATATATATCCACTGCCTGGCGCATATGAGAGCTGGCGTTTGGCACCTCTCTGGATTGCTGTCACCTCTTGTTTGGAGGTTAATGAGGCTCTGGCAGTCATCAAGCACAAAGGTGTATTGCGTGGCGCTGGCGAGGTCCGCTGACACGCTCAGGTGTAGCCCTATTATGGAATATGGTACCGTGTGAAGCAGGGTGTCTGCTAGGGGTGATAGAAGTGCGATAGAAGTGCACCTTGCAGGCATATTGCATGGCTGTGCTCGCTTTCACGTCTGGGTGAAACTGCGGGGTAGAGTCTGGTGTTAGATGAGATGGAAGTAGTTCACTCCAGTGCAGGCTGTGGGGTACATATGCCCACAGAACATGGGCAGGATCACATTTTACTACAGTTTTCTGAAGCTTTACAGTGTAATGCTTTGGAAAACTGGTGTAATGGTTACAACATCTTTATTTTCGAAATAACAAGAGAGTTGTGCAGACATAGCACCATTTATAATGAAATGTTTGAGTCATCCAGCACCATGGACAGCTCAACTCATATTATGGCTGTTCCATTGTCATTAACAAAGCTACAGTACATGTCATACCTACACAGTAAACTCCAGAGAGATCCAGAGAGATTTAACCATGAAAGTGTATGGACCCATAAGGGTAGATAAGGGTATACTCTCAGAATATAGATTAGCACTCTGAATTTGACTGTGTAGTTAAAGCTACAGACATCAAAGTTCTTTCATTACTCTATCCAGGCAGCATGGATTCAGCCAGACCACAATATCCCTCATTAACTTTAGCTGCCCCTATCTTGCTACCATAATTGACGGCCACAGTCATCATCATACCATAATTGACGGCCACAGTCATGGAGTGTACACGAGTGTATGTGCTCAATTGCCAAGCAGACACATGGCCCAACTAACTCCACATTTTCCCCCGAAATTCCTCAATATTCTGCCTGTGACACCAGCTGCTTCGCATCCCATCACTGTACTTGCAGGATGTACAATTAATATCAAACGCATTATGCTCCAATACTTATGCAAATCACTTCGCCAACACAAAATTCACGTCCGGGTGTTTCTTTTCACCAGCCAATCACCTTTCACGTTGCCACGTCCGTTGCCACGTCGCGCTGACGTACGCTAAACAAGCGCTGCCGTGCGCACAATGCAAACGAGCCCAAAGGCGCGCAAAAATAAGCCGACCATTGCTTAGACACAAAGTCAGACCTGGCAACGCAGCCTACGCCAATCATGTGTGAGAGATCTACAAGCTATGGGGCAGAGACGCCACCGTATCTTAGCAACAACTACAGCGCTCACTCTCATTGGTCGTGTCACGCTAAGAGCAGTCTCCAGACAATGGCATCGCAGACAGCTTGCTGTTACTGCTATAGCCATCACAGGCAGTTGCAGCACGACGGACAGGGCGCTGTGATAGCCATAGACATATAAAGGTAGACGCCTCCTCTGGCTCTGAGGCGTCTGTATCTCGGGCGCGCACCAGCTTCCGCCCTCAGTCGCGTGCGTCACAGAAGGGGACGTTCGGTAGGCCAATCAGAGGCCTACTGAACGCCCCCTTCTGTGACACACACGAATAGGGAAAAACTTCCTTGGACCAGGGGCGGAAGCAATACAAGGGTATTGCGATACAGGTCGCTCCAATGAACTGCAGAGGCCAATGAGGTATCTAGGTTTCTATATCTATGGTGATAGCTGCCATGTCGCTAACGCTAACGTGGTTGTCATGCCTGCAGCGGCTGTGCAATCACTTTGTCAACAATGCACGTTCGTGTGGTGAATGTCAATATTGCTGCTCAGTTCGTCCATTGTAGATGGTGTATGTTTGTGTGTGTCTTCTGGAGAACTATGTAGCTCCACAGCAACTACAGTAACTAACGTAATGGCAGGACCGCCCCGTGCAACGCATGTTAGGCTGCATTATGGTCATGTAGTAATTTCAGATAATTTCGCTCCGATTAGAGCAGTGCTTATCAACCCTTTCACGCCGCCCCCCCCCCCCCCCCCCCAAATACACGTACTTGATCTGGGACCCCCCCATTCTGTTTGACTCCGTTCCACAAGTAAATATTGTGAAAATAGCCGATCTACAAGCTCGAAACGCCTCACGTTGAGAGGCTTTGGAAGCTTGTAGATCGGCTATTTTCTACATGATTGCCTCTTTCTTACATTCTTTGCCAATGTGGCCCATGTTTTCATAGTATAGTTTGTTGACTACTTCTGTTGCAGAAATGGCCATTTCCTTTACTTTCGTTTTTTTATTGTCTCCGCCAGGCCGAAAGGCATGGCGCAAGACTATGTTTCACCCCCTGTCCGTCCGTCTGTGATAGCTAATCTCTCACATCGTTGACTTGATCGCAGCAAAATAACAGCCCGATGTGGAGAGTCAGTGAGAGCTGGATAAACGAGGTAAAATGTGTCAAAAGGAGTCTGTACGGCTGTCGATAAATGAACACATGACGTCGGTGGGAGAGGAGATATTGTGTCTTTTGGACAAACAGCAGCGTGGTGCTGATGTTTGTTGTGTGAAGCAGCTTAATGTCAGAGTGTTTGTGTTGGAGCGCCTCAGTGCGGCTGCAGAGTTCATGTGCAACCTCTTCCAGAGAGCCACAGAGACACTAGAAACTCTGCTGGGGAAAAAAAACACTGCTGGGCATTGACTTTCATATGGACATTGATCTACACACTGCAGGTATATCTGCTACACACACAACATCAAACTACACACTGCAGGTATGATGCAGCGTTTGCATTACAGCCAGCATGCCAGCGTAGTTCCCATATGGTTTCAAGGTGGGCTAAACCATATGGACCCCATGTCAGCAATGTCAGCGGCATCCACTTCAGTCCCAACTGCGATGCCCATGCAGGCTATAAGTAGCTTCTACCTGGCCCTTAGGTGGGCCCCAACTAGCCATGTTTATGTGGGACCAAGGCGGGTCCTAACTGGGTTTGCCCATGCAGGCTTTAACTGGGTTCTACCTGGGCCCTAGGTGTACCCTAACCAACCACAGTGCAGTGCCCATCGCTCCAATTGTTGTGACGTCAGGGCTCTCAATACTGCACATTGGTGGAGGAGGAGGGGCCGCAAGGCGACCGCACACATCGCTGAACCAATGGTAGCCCACGGATGTTTCCTCTGGGGATTTACAATCTGCCCCTCTATGCCACATATCATCCGCACTACAGGGTCTTCACTGACCGAGCCACGGCCCCACTGACCCTCATGACGCTACGCCACTTATATGAGTTGCCAAGTGGCCGCGGGCGCAACGTGGGCGTGGCCGCGGGCTAGACGCGAGCCCCCGCGTAGCGGGGGCGAGCTTCTAGTCTGAGTTATTGTCAGGTATAGGAGCGAGTTATAAACAGACTACATGAATCATTTATTTTGTTTACCAGCCTGAGGTTCACATGTTCCTAACTCATATTTTCCTAAAGTACGAAATGGTATGAAATATAGCTCGGGGACATACGATATATATATATATATATATGATTTAACAGCGATCCCTAAAACCTTAGAAATGAATTATAAACCATACAAGTAAACAAGAAAATACACAGCAAAATCCTCAGTGTTGATTTAACTCTGAGAGTGTACAAATGTAACCAAATGGACCCGTAAGTGACCATTTGGTTACATTTGTACACTGTCAAGAGTTACAAATGGACAAATTAAAGGGACATTTCGCCGATTTTGCATCAAACCCCTATATTTTTCTGGCCATAGGGTGCAAATTTCAAATTTTGCTACTGTTATCTACCACAAATATTATTAACATTGAGTGACTGTAAGTTCTTACAGGGGTGAAATGCTCCTTTAACACTGAGGATTTTACTGTCTAGATTTTCCAGACTAAAGTATGGTTTTGACTTAATACCAAGTAAAATGCTTCTGCATTTTGTATAAGTTGCAGACAAGTTGGAGAGAGCTGAACGATGCTTTTGATTAGTTTGAGAATAAAGATAGGTGCTGTCATCCAAATGTGAAGAGATACAATAAAAACATGGATGACTTTTTTGCCATATTGCTTAATGATGATGATTGTTGTTTTTGTGGGTGACTGAATAAAGATTTTGGACGTTTTATCCTCATTAAGAGTTTTTGATGGCTTCAAGACTTGGCAACCTCATGATATCAGAGTCCAAGTATGACTGCCAATTTGCCAAATCCTCGTTAGACAGATGCCGTTGCTGGAGGGGACAGTGTTATCTGGGGTAAACTGTAGCATCCTTGCTTTTATATGCATGCAAGCAGATGCTAGAAACAGATACTGCCTCATATCAGAAGGTTTTGCATTGACTGGTCCCATGCAGCACTAATTACCAAATTCACACCATGTGCACAGATGGGTGAGTTTTGGCATCCTTTGTTTGTGTGTATACAATATACAATACTTAAGCTAACCTACTTAGTAAATGAAAACACATGTTGCAATAGTGTGTCACTGGATAGAAGAACATCAATGGAGCTGAACAGCGTTATTTATATCATCATTTAGGTCATTGGTTCTCAAAGTGGGGTCCGGGGACCCCCAGGGGTCCTTGAGGGAGTTCCAGGGGGTCCCCAGCTAAATAATGGATAGTAAGGAACCAAATGGACCCCTATGGGTCTGTAACTCTGAGAGTGTACAAATGGAACCAAATGGACCCTAACGGGTCCATTTGGTTCCATTTGTACACTCTCAGAGTTAAATTATCGTTGATTTTAGGATATAAATTGGGGTCCCAGAGATAGAAATGTCATTAAATGGGGGTCCGTAGCTTAATGCATGTCAAAATGGGGGTCCTTGAAATTAAAATGGTTGAGAATCACTGCTATAGCCGTACAAATCTTCTCTTATGGGGGTCCCTGAGGCATATCTTTTCAAATGGGGGTCCTTGGGCTAATAACTGTCAATTTGGGGGTCCTTGACATGAAAAAGTTTGAGAACCACCGATTTAGGTTATGACATATTTAGCCATGTGCTAGATGGGATCTTGGATCATTGAATACATTGAAACAAAATGCATCCATCTGTCTATCCGTCTATCCGTCCGTCCGTCCATCTCTGTCTTAGCATATTTTACAGGCTACCTCTATTCCTCTGTGTCTCACTCTCCCTTTGTTTTAGCCTCACATGCCCCCGTATACCCAGACATTGTTTTGTCAAAGGCAATCCTGTTTTCAGAGTGACAATCCTCAGATATGGGGATTTGTTGCAGATAAAATAAAACAGAAAATGCAAAAATAATAACCTTGCTTGTCCTCTCCTTCCAAAAGTAACATCCAATCATCCTATTCAACAACAACATAGTTTTGGGCAGTTGCAATAACAACACCTGGTTTGTCCGTTTTATGGTTTGTTGAGGATGGGGGGAGCACACTGATGTTCAAAGTAATGACACAGATTGCATTTGACAGATTCCAAAAAAAGAGGTCCAGTGAAGACTTGCCAGGCTGTGCTTGTGGCAGAGGACTCAAAGATTTCTAACATGCTGCTGACTGTAAAACTGAATTTTGACTGGATTATATCTTCAAAGGTGGCAAAAAGGGGCACCAATAATAGTATACAGTATATATATGGTAATATAATAATTACTGAATATAATAGTATATATCCTTAAAAAATTAACATTATTGTAACTAGTAAAGAGACTAGTCCGGAAAGTCTCTGAACCCCTAAGGAGGCTCGATTAAACAACATAAAAGGTGAAAACCAGCAGACCACGTCATCACGTTCATGTCACCATGACTCAGCCATAACCATAAGGAGTTCCCAATGCAACTATGCCCAAATATGGTGTGTGTTGTCAAACCTCAACGTGTCAGCATGGCATCAGGCGCCAACAAAATGGTCATGCATATATGGGGCTGACCGGCATCAAACTCGAGGGAGTGCGGTGCCCGCAGTCGAGTAGCTCGGATATCAAGTTGTCCAGATCCTGAGTTTAACACGGTAGTGTCTGTGAATGCAGTTCAGGCCGATGAGTAGGCAGACTTGGGCATGCCGTTCGTCAGTCACGTCTCGTCTTGGTTCCACCTGAGAAAGATGGTTGGTTGGCTTCTCACAAGTTCTCAGGTTCAAGAGGTTGTTGTTAGATCTGGCTCAGAAGAGGCTTCTTGTTCTGGCTGGTTTGGATAAGGAGAGGCTATATCCTATAAGGAGAAGCAGACTGTCGCAGCTTCAGGAAGCAAAGGGGCCATGAAGTCTCAGCACTGGAGCACTGATGCTCTGTGAATTCTTTGTCGCTTGGAGCTCTTGAGCTCTTTGAACTTTTCTTTCCATCTCTCATCTCACTCTTTACTCTCTTCTCGCTCTTTGTTTCTCTTTATTTGCAGACGGAGGGGAGAATAGGGATGAAGATTCAATTGATAGATGCATATGAATGAATTTGCATTTGATAGGCTTGATAGATGTACTGTAGGCACTGCATTGGCACTTTGTTGGTGGGAGTGTCTCTGTGGGTGGCCTCCAGTCGTGGTTACAAATGATGGTCCTCACTTGCTCACCTTGGCTGTTTGACCGTGGGGGTGGGGTGAGCTGGGAGAGTTCATTTTTGTCGACTGCATTTTGGGGAAAATGCTCATGTTAATGTATTTCTCTGCACAGATGCATGTTATTGGAACATTTGTATAATCTCTTGTGATATTGAAGTAAATCATTTTTAACTTGAGCTTTCGTTTGGACGTGAGTCCTTTTAGTTTACGCGTCACACAGGGTTCTATCTCCCAGGCTTAGCCTGCCGGCTTATCAATGTATTGGGGATTGCTATCAGCCACAATACACATTGTGAGGAGAGGTCTGGAATCGTCTTGTGAAGTTTTTATTTTGAATAGTGAAGTCTGTGTATGACCTGTAACTGAATGAGACAATGCCTGGAATTAATAGAGCATATTCATCTCGTCAAGGCTCTCTTCCCCGGTCTCATGTGGGATTTGTGTCACCAGCTTATTTTCTCATGCAGTTTTGATTGCTGACATCGAGGGGAGATTGAAAGCTTGCAATGAATCATAAAGGTGCAGCGCCTTTCTGTCAGGCCCCATTTTTAGGAGATCGGGCTAGAAGTGAGTTTGAAGCATCTTCAATAGAAGGAAAGTGTCTGCGAATATAGATTTGAATTTGTAGAAACCAGAAAATACTCCTAGGGAATTTATACTTTTCTGCAACTGATGCAAATGAGACAAAGGTTCCACTCAAGTATAGACGGGTTTCCGAGCGACGTCATCACAGAGCAGAATGCGCAATCTGCGCATGCCTGGGGGTAAGGTAAGGTAAGGCGCGTTCGAAAATACAGCCCTGAGCGGCAGTGAGCGCACTGGCCAATACAAACTAATAGGCGAGTGTGCTCCGGTGCGTAATTTCCAAACGCACCCATAGGCTTCCCCCGCATCTGCGCGGTCATATTCCTCTCATGTTTACTAACAGGAAACCTGTCTATAGGCTAAGCCACAAATTGTGGCTCATAGATCTGTCTGTTTTCGGTGAAGAGATTTGGTGTAGGGGGGAGACCAAGTACAGTATACAGACCCCTGGGGGGCCCTGGTCATGTATATGGTTAATTATGGCATGTTTATTAATAATGGCATATTTGTACCCAATTGTACATACAGTGAATTAGTGTAACATAGAATTAGTCTTCTTGTGCATTTTAGCCTGGAGTAAATAGCTGTTAATATTTAAAACCTACGCCTGACTGATCAGAACTATTGTAATTAAGAATCATTAGACCACAACATTTTTATCTTTGTAAAGGCCTATCAAGACATGCCACAATGATGATTAATGTATTGTCTTACTAGAAATATAAATTAAATCTTATTGAACTAAAATAGCTATTTTAAGGGTAACAAGTTTTACATGCCATGTCTTATCTAGAGAGAGAGAGAGAGAGAGAGAGAGAGAGAGAGAGAGAGAGAGAGAGAGAGAGAGAGAGAGAGAGCACTGATGTTTTTCATCTCAGGGGTAAAATTCCTTTGATAAATGACAATAAATACTTTTATTCACATAAAAAAGCTGAGGGTAAGTAGAGAATGGTGAGATGGTGGGGGGCCAACCGGAGTGATGAGGCCTCTCTCACAGTCAGTCTCAAATTCACAATACAAAGAAAATGTAACTTCTGTTGTGGTATCCACTCCGGTTGTGTTTGTGCACATGTGTGTTCATACAGCAACACAGCTTCCAACAGTTGTTATTTGGCTTCCATACAGGCAATTTTTTAATTTTAAATAATATTATTTAGCATGACATGTTGCATTCAGATTTGAGCATCGGTGTAAGGGTCAGTATGCATGTGTATGCCCATGACATTTATGGTGGTGAGCCTATGCTTTAGGTACAAGATAATGTAAATCTATATGGTCTTTGCAATCATAGTAAATGTAACCTTTTACCAGGTTGCCAAACCTGGTCTATATCTACACACGCTAGTGGTCACTTTTTCCTCATTGGCTTGTCCTTTTGCGTGACCTTTTCCTCATTGGCTGGTCATTTAGCCAATGAGGGCTCAATGTCCTCTCAGAATATGGGATCTAAAAACGTTGCCATGTTTAGTGAGAGAAATAAGAAACCATATGGGATCTAAACGTTGCCATGTTTAGTGAGAGAAATAAGCAACCTGGTATAATATGATGTGTCATATGCTTTCATGTGTTTTCATGTAAAGTGGGGGGCACCCTAGGGCACCATACTGTGTTAATCTGAGCCTGACCAAAGGCAGAGATTTATGATCATCTGACAACTCAAGGCTAACTGTTGAATGCTGGATAACAGGGTTAACGTGCTGGGATATGCTGTCAGCAAGCTTTTTTAGCAAGTACCCTTTACCTCTGAGGATCAGCTGGAGGAAGGATCCGGGGTACTATAGACCCCTTAACAGACGACGTCACACTGATAAGAACCAGTATGGGTGCAACCAGTATGCGCGCAATGTCAGGTCTCGCTAGGACACGCCTCACTAGCCAACACACAAGAGGGGGTTGGGGTGTGCTGAAACCAGCGCACCCCGAAACAACAGGTTGATAATTGATTGCATGAAACAATCACCTGTGCATCCAGTCTCAATGTTGGTAAGTTGGTAAACAAATAATTGGTCTATACAACCAAACCTTCGTGCTTCTCTGGGTCACACTGGATGGCTAGCTAATTAAGAGCGTCATTGCTTGATGATGTAGGAGATCTTCAATCAAAGTCTAGATTGTAGGATTAAAGGGATATTCCACCGGGGAGCGGACACATCAATCTGAATAAAGAAGGCGCTGGAGCAACTCGGACGATTTGAGCCTTTTTATTTGGATCAAAGGGTGCAAAGCACAGAAAAAAAACGACAACTTTTCGATGTCAGATTACGTCTTCGTCAGGTCAAGTGAAGTTGACCTGATGAAGATGTAATCTGACATTGAAAAGGAAATTAATAGGGTTCTTCCTCTGTTGCTCAGTTTTAATGCAGCTGAATTCAGTGGCTGACACTTTTAGCTGAACCACCAGGCTAAAGGCTTTGACACTTTGGTAATAGTCCCTTGATGTTGTCACTGTCAAAATGTGACTAAATAAAGCCACACAAGGTGCCAAGAGAAGCACAACAGCATATGTACAGTAGCAATACTTGTGATAAAAAGTGATAAAAGCTTCAGTAGGGAGGGTCATGAGGTCACCAAAATCAATAGGGCTCATCCTGCATTTTAGATTAGATATCTTCTGTGCAACAACATCAATGTGTCAATCAATGTGCTAATTAGATACAGGTGTATCTAATTGGCAGATACTGTACACCTGTTAGTCCACAGTGAAGATTGACAGGGAATAGGGAGAGAGAGTACAAGGAGTGACATGCAGCCAAGGTCTGCAAGGCTCTGGAATCGAACCCTGGAATGTCTGTCAGGCATCAGAGCCTTTGTGGTATTCGCCTTAACCACTTGCCTATCAGCACCTGCAAATGGGTCCTTGAGCAGGATGTTGAACCCTTTCCTGTACCATGGCTGACACCTCTAGTAAAAAACTCTGCAACATAGTGATTTATGCACGTTACTCTGTATAATATAATGCAAACATAATGTATCACATCATACATATTTAACAAGATGATAACAAATTGCTTTGGCAATGGGCCATTAACCAATTTAAAATGGCATCTTGGTTTGATGTAATTTTGTTCATAACCACAATGAATACATTTATCGGCAATGAGATAACATATCAAATATTGCTTAATTTGGATATTATTCATGATAGTCAGTCATATATCCCTCTTTAACATTAACAGATCAACCATAGACTGTTCACAGTGACTAGAAAAGCTGATATCCTGACTATTGAGTAATTTAAACGTGATTGTTGGCATAGGTAATTATTAGTGGAAATCAGCTCAATTTGGAATCATGGCAATTCCGCACTGCTGCAACTGATGTGTTTTTCAGTGTATATGTGCAGGTGCCAGACACATAATACGTGGCATATGAGCATCATTATCTTGCCTGCTGTTGGAATTTGTGGTCTGTTTCCATGGTGATGCCAAGACTATATCTTCTTTCTTTAAGTCCCCGGGGGGACCTCTGTGACTGGGATAGGGAGATGCATAATGTATAAACAACTTCTCCAAAACATGACCCTAACTCTAATGTGAGTAATATTTATCAACTCTCCAAACATCATCACCATCATGCTGGGTGCAGATTGCACTGTGGGAGAATTCAACATGGCTGAATGATGATCATTCAGGAGACTCTGCCTTTCTCTGTCTCCACCTGGACCATTGTTTGAGAAGATTTGGCGTGTTCCCCACCAGCATTTCTTCCCCACAATCCCAAGAGATGTCACCTCTCTCTCTCCTTCTTTCTCTCTCTATCTCTCTTCATCCACAGGAAATAAAAGAACAACATTTACATCAGAGAACGTAAGTCATTTATCAAAGGAATTTTACCCCTGAGAACTTCAGTGCCTCTCTCTTTCTCTCATCTGAGAACATATTGTTGAGGAGGACTGGGGACGCAATGGGAGGAGGGGTACTTAGGAGAAACATGGCGTGAAGGAACTATCCTGTGTTGACAGTCCCATTGTTTATTTAGGGAGCTTAAATCAGTGATACAGAGTACAGACTTACTGTTTGCCACTTTACCGGAGATGCAGTGCCTCCAAACTAAATGAAAAACTGCTAAACAGCAAGAAGAAGAAGAAGCAGCAGCAGAAGAAGCAGAAGAAGCTGAAGAAGAAGAAGCAGAAGAAGTAGAAGAAGTAGAAAAAGATGATGAATATTTTAAGACAACGAGAAAAAAAAGAAAATATATACATTAATATTTAAACTCCAAGAACAAAGCAGTGAATCTTGGCCTATTCAGGGCCTAAATAAATAATTCTATTTAGTTGTCTCAATTATTCTTTTGAATGTCAATCCACAGGTTCAAGGAACTTCTGCGACTGCAAATTCCTACATTCCTCCCTGCTGCCACTGGTGGGTTTAGAGAAGCTATCAGAAGTTAGAGACAGACGTTTGGTCTCTGGCACTGATGAAGCCACGGTGTTATTATTATGTAATATGCCAAGATACAGTCAATATTGCTGTTTTTGTTTGACTGTTTTTATAATAATAATAATAATTATTATTTATTATTATAATTGACTCCATACACACGTTTACTGGAACCGTACACTGTGTGTGTGTGTGTGTGTGTGTGTGTGTGTGTGTGTGTGTGTGTGTGTGTGTGTGTGAGCGTGCACGTTCGTTCGTTCGTGCATGCGTGCGTGCGTGCGTGCACCCTGAGGGCGCCTTACCAAAACAGTTCCTGTGCAGAATGCTCTCATTGGAAATATTGTCCATATCTTTCACTGTACCGTATATGAGATGCACAGCATTTCAGTACTAGCAGATACAGCATTTCAGTGCCACTGTGCCAGCACATACAACCTTTCAGTACTAGCAGATACAACATTTCAGTGCCAGCACATACAACCTTTCAGTACTAGCAGATACAACATTTCAGTGCCAGCACATACAACCTTTCAGTACTAGCAGATACAACATTTCAGTGCCAGCACATACAACCTTTCAGTACTAGCAGATACAACATTTCAGTGCCAGCACATACAGCAAATCAAAGCAGATTCCTGTATATTTATAGTAGTCACCAAATGATGAGATTGTGAATATTGTTTGTGAATACTTTTTATATCAGTGGAAAAAACACATACACATCACTTTACTTTATGCATAGTATATATTTCGCCTCTTCATGTGCCTTGAACACATTCCTTTGAGTGGTGTGACCTAATTCTTTTGACTTCCACTTCCATTTGAGGTTGACACCAAATTGTCAGCTCATACTGTACATCTCCAAGCAAGACGATCGCTTCAGCGGCAAAAATGTTTCACTGAAGTTGATCTCATGTGATGAGGAAGCTCCAGGATATGATATCACTGAAGCCCGCCGTCAGCAGAAGCACTCAGAACATCAGGGAGTGACAGGCTGGTCATTTAGCAGTGAATGATAAATGGATGAAGGTGAAGAGATGTAAGGGTTGTGTCTACATGTAAATCAAAGGCCACCTCCACAGCACAGTCCCTTGTCCACTGTGTTTTGGCTAATCTACTGTATGCTCCGTCATTCAATGGTGTCCAGCGCCGAAAATAACAATCTCTAAGCTTGTAGATCTGCTAATTCTGGTGTCGGACACCATCGTATGGCAAAGTATGAATCAGGCCTTTGTCTCTGTGATGAAGACATCACGCTCCTCTTCAGGGCATCTGATGAGGACGCAGTATTTAAATCAAGTGTCACCGTAAGGGAAAATGCGTCACATTCACTCTGTCAGCATACTGTCATCACAGACACTATATGGGAGGACTCAAAGGCATACCAAGGCAGCATGCGCATTCTGTATGCTACGCTGTTTGTCAACCAGTGGTCCACAGACCACTAGTGGTCCATGGCATAAGGTTTCTCTGCATATATACATGAGGCGGGTGGTATAATATGCTAGCGGTCCAGAGCTCCAAAAAGCTTGAGAACCACTGATATACAGTAGTAGAGACACACACCCAAACACCTAAACATGCAGGCGCGTACACACACACAAACACAAATGTGTGCACGCGCGCACACACACATACACACACACACACACACACACACACACACACACACACACACACACACACACACACACACACACACACACACACACACACACACACACACACACACACACACACACACACACACACACACACACTCGCGGGACACATCTACTCACCACCATACACACACAGACACAAATGCATAAATAACCATGCATCCAAACATAAACAAAATCTCACGCTGCATTTTAAGTGCCTATAGCCATGCAGTTCCGTCACATCATGTACACTTGCATCGATGAGTAATGTCACAATTGTGCCCTCTTGGCTACTGTGCTGTAAAAAAGACATCACGGAAGGACAATCGGCATATATTTATTTTCCAATGTATGGTCTGAGGTCTCACTGTGATGGTTTTAATCGCAGATGAAGTGTGCTTTTTTTAGTGTCTGAACATTCAATGTTCAAAGTAATCTAAAATAAGCACAACGATAAGACTATGTTCAAAGCCAATGTCTCTGGCACTCCTGTTTTATAACGTTTCACGTCTCATGGAGCATGGGCATAATGAGGCTGTGCGTGTGTGTGTGTGTGTGTGTGTGTGTGTGTGTGTGTGTGTGTGTGTGTGTGTGTGTGTGTGTGTGTGTGTGCGTGTGCGTGCGCGTGTGCGTGCGTATGAGGAAATGTCTGCTTTATGCTTTGCATAATGCATGTGGGTATGTGTGCATGGCAGTGTGTGGATTTTTGTGTGCGGGCATGCTTGCTTGTGTTAACGCAAGCATGTGTGTGCGTGCCTGCTTGTGTGCGTGCCTACTTGTGTGTGCATACAGTTGTGTATGTGTGCGTGTGGGGGTGTGCATGTGTGAGTGCGTGTGTGCATGTGAGTGTGGGGGGGTGGGGGTTGCGGCACAGAATTATGCACATAGTCTGAGAATGAAAGGGTGACTTGCAGGGACACACTCCTTTGACTGCAATTGTCTGCATGTCTGTAAAATATGATTAATCACCAACATGTTGATGATGACAGACAAAGGGAGTCTTTGTTATGGCTGTCTTTGTGGCTGTGGATGTAATTACACAACAGTGCATTCAATACATCTTCCTCCGCCTCTGTACTGTATAACGTTGTAGCTTCTCTTATCAGTATAAGATTTCTCTGCAACACAGAAAACCAATTTTCATGAAATTAGAATGATTTATAGCCCAAAATGTACAAGCAGACCTCTTGTATAGAGATACGTAGAGATAACTCTGTGTCTCCTTGATTACATAGCAGTCCTATACAAAAATTGTATATAAGTAGTGACATTGACCGTGCCATATATGGTACTGCATACAGTACTAACTCACATTCATGACCTTCTCAAGTGTCTGATAACACACGGAACAACAAAGACGAGGATGGTCATTACAAGTGATCCTCCATTAACCAGTCCAGTGACATTTTGATTTTAGCTACTCTATGGTACAGTGGGTAAATAATACCCTATCTTCCATTTTCATTAACCAGTATTGTGCTGGTTATTAAAGGTGCATCCATGTGATGTTTTCTTTATAGCTGCTGTCCTCAATCTCAAAATGTAATCAAGGCACCTTAAGTCAAGCCAAGTCCATTTTATTTGTATAGCATATTTCATACCAGGTAAAAATCTATGTGTCCGACATAAAAAAACAAAGTGGTATGCATAAACAGATAACACAAAACCACTGCCACCCATTTACGACCCACACCCACCACACACACACACACACACACACACTCTCTCTCACTGCACGCACGCACGCACGCACACACACACACACACACACACACACACACACACACACACACACACACACACACACACACACACACACACACACACACACACACACACACACACACACACACACACACACACACACACACACACACACACACACACACAATGATTTATAAATCCCATCTTAAGTCATATAACCTCCGAGTGTATTAACAAAACCACCTGATGACGAAATTGTAGCACTACTGCGGTTGCAAACTTATTTCAGGGCAAAACATGATATAAGAGCCCTTGAATTTGACACTGATATAAATTTCTTTCACACAGAGAGGGATGAAAATCCAGATTTACAACAAGTCACCTGTGGAGAAGACAACAGAACTATACACTCATCTTAGAGTCAATTTATAGCCTTTTCAGCCTTGATGCACCAAAGACAGAATAAAATACCTCTCTATGTGTTCAGTATATAGCTTGCATGCCTGTCTGTCTTCATGCACGTGCACCTATTCGTGCACATAATGTAAGGGTAGGAAAGGTGACTTGCAAGCAAATGTTTGTATCTATATTTATGTAATATTTGTATTTATAACTTTTTTTAGGGCAAACAATAATACTTTGAATTTCAAAATTCTGAACCACCGTAGACGGAGAGAATCCATATAGAAAGTGTCCGCTAAGGTGCAGGAATGTACAGTACCCTAAACATGTGCGTCAGACAACCTACAGTATAGGTTTGTCAGCCGTAATGCACCAAAAAGAGTCAAAATATATATCTCTCTACAAGTTCAGAATATTACTGTCCTTTTGCCCGTCTGAATTTATATTGACCTTAATATGACCGTGTGTGATGTACAGTATTGTGCTCCTTAAGCCCACCTAAAAATAACTCCACAGCTATGCAGGAAAATCCTGCTATATGCTTTGGCTGAAAAAACACAACCTGACACATTGGATACTGACACACAATGCAATTATTAATGCCAGCAAATTCCTTTGAAGGAGTATCGAGAAATACCATGCACGCAAGGTTCTTAAAAAGTCTATGTATAGACTTTTTTCTTCTTTGACTTAATTTGTTGTGCTGAGAACAACAAAAGTCAGACAACAAAAAAATGTGACTCTTGACAAACAGGAACAAGCAAATAGCTCAGAAATCACAGCACACGCTGTTCCTGTTAACCAATTTACACAAATGTAATACTGAACTGCAAACTATTTTGGAAACACCTTATTGTTCATCATTTCATATATCAGATATTGATACTGTGGTAGCTTGTCAAAGTGTATTTGCAGCATGTGTAGCAGATTACTTCAGGGAAATGGACTAAGAGTGCAGACATTGTAAAACAGCATAATTTCTTATTTAGCATCCAGACTACATCCTTGTTATATCTCTCATCTGTTTCGCTCTCTGTCTGTTACTCCATCCCTTTTTCCTTCTCTGGCTTCCTGTCTCTCTTTTGAACTGTCTGTCTCATCTCTCGCTCACTGGGATTGTAATCATCATTTAAACATCACCAATATTTAAATACGAGAGATCAGGTGACCGGGGTGTCCAATATGTCAGGCTTTGCTGGTCTGCAAGAGTGTGTGTGTGTGTGTGTGTGTGTGTGTGTGTGTGTGTGTGTGTGTGTGTGTGTGTGTGTGTGTGTGTGTGTGTGTGTGTGTGCGTGCACACACACACACACACTTGTGTAAAGGGGGCGGCTACTACAAAGCCCTGTCAAGATGATGGGGCGTCTAATATGTCAGCTTAGCAGGTCTGCGTAATATGCATAAAGGTGTGTGTGTGTGTGTGTGTGTGTGTGTGTGTGTGTGTGTGTGTGTGTGTGTGTGTGTGTGTGTGTGTGTGTGTGTGTGTGTGTGTGTGTGTGTGTGTGTGTGTGTGTTTAAAGGGGGCTACTACAAAGCCCTGTCAAGCGCAAGAAAGCAGCAGTTTAATCTCAGAACAAACTGTGCCGCAGGACTCAGCAGCTGTTTTTCTTTTTCTACACTATACACTATACAGTAAAAGGAGGAGGAGATAGAGGAGAAGAAGACCTTTACATCCCCTTTGTCTTACATGGGGCAAATCAACATGGCCTCTCATGCCTTTGTTAGAGTAAAGGCTGCAACATAGGCTACTCCTTGAGGAAACCAAGTTAAAAAGCACACAATGAGTAATTGCAGAGAAAACAAATAAACACTTTGCCATTCCAAAGGCAGTTCTTGCACTTTCAATATTTTGAGACTGCAATGCAAATAGCATTGGTCAGAGACTCAAGGCATTCGTGAGTTATACAGTAAGCTATATAATGTACCATGGACCGTTTTGACGAAAGCTTGGTTGAGGAGGATAGGAAGTACAAACATGTATAATTCCTCTCTGAGGGACCACAAACACAACCAGATGGGAATTAATGAATGCCACGCACTGTGTCTGTCGCCAGAAATGTAAAAAATCTCCAAGACTAATTATGTCCAAGCATGTTGGAGGGTCATGAAAACAAAGAGTGGAGATCCAGGTGACAACATTACCAGTCTGTATGCTGCCAGGTTTAGGAATGGTATCCCGAGTACGGTCCCTCTAGAATGCTAGCATACGGTACACAGTGGAATCCCGAGTGTCAAGCCTAATTTATTCTATGTAGTAGCTACAATGTATTTCTTTTGTATTTGTTATTTTATTCTCCAGGCATTATGCCCACCCTAGGTGATTTTCTCATGATAGCTTCCCAAATAATACCCACGCACCTATACGTGACTATACGTGGCGAGACTATGGAGGGACTATACATGGCACTTGATCTTTCCCTCTATCCATTACCATCAGTGAACAGCCTCACAGCTTACAATGAACAGTAGTAGCGTCTCTGTGGCTCCAATAACACAATAAATTGACTCTTCAAAGCTCAATCTGTGACCTACTTTTTCCTTTCTTTCTTTCTTTCTTTTTTAAGTGCCCAATTACATTATATTTCTCACTTGCTTATTTATGAGTGGGACAGAACATGGAAAGAAACGTTAAAGTATGCAAACAAAGTTTGGGTTTGTGAGAGGCATGTCATTGTTCTTCCTCTGATTAATGGCTTTGTTTTGTCGGCCCTTAGACGAATTAGACATCCATCACTTGCAAAGACCAATTGACATCTGTCAACATGTGTGAAGGGACATTTCAGACAAGAAGGATGTTTACC
>NC_139950.1:21165083-21362583 GCF_963454915.1 Gymnoscopelus microlampas
ATCACATCACTGCCTTCCCCCTCTCTCGTTTGCATCCTTCTCTCCCTTCCTTTGCTGCGTGTGTACGAGCACCAGGATCAGAATCGCTGTCAGGGAACCTGCCATGTACAGTAAATGAACAGGAATTCACAATGATCAGACGTGTAAGGGTATTTTGACACTTTCAGAGTTACCCTCATGAACTTTAGCATCCCTATTCTAGGGCTGAACATTTGGTGGAAATAGCACTTTTTTTTGTCTTTGCAGCATAACATTTTTAATGACTCTGTATTGAATAAACCATAGGGATTCCTTATTGGGGCATGTGTCCTGGGGCCAACCAATCTGTCAGGCAAAATATACAATATGGGCTACTGCTGGTGTGTCTGTTCTCTTTTTGTGTAGACTTTTGAGAAGGATGCCAACAAAATTGAGTGTGCTATTTAACGGAAAAACTAAAAATGCACACACATTTCAGCAAAACAACTATTTTTCTACAATTGTTACAGATTTGTTTCCAAACCTCATGCAAATAGATACACATGATCTCAGTTGTCATTGTGATTAAGATGTACCTATGTTTCAGTTTGAGATTTTTCATATTCCATTCCGATTGGCTACAAGTGGCTTCCAAAGTTTGCGGGAGTGGCCCGTTTTTCACAAAATGCCACAAATCATGAACACAGCGCCGATTGACCTGAATGCATATTCCCATAGGCCAAGGAAGAACGGCTACCCAAAATCTTTCTAATCAGTCTCATGGTGGCGCTATAACAGACCGGTTCACATCTTGGCCTATACCTCTTGAACTGTTGGTCGTACAATCCAAAGAACATTGCTTGTACATGTCCAAAGAGAATATATTATCTGACTTTGTAGTTGTTATGTTAGCTGGAAAATATGTCTTGTTAATGAACCTGATATCAATTAATCTATGCCAAACAAATACAATTGTTTTCGTTATGTACATTGCACATTATCCATCTTTTGTAGTAAAAAAAAAAGGGGAAAAAAGAAACCTTGTCTTAGGACGAGGTTGATCGTCACTACACTGGGTTCCAAGTGAAACCCCCAGCAAACACATATGCAATTTAATTTGAGCTGAGCTTTTCATTTAACAGGTTCACACTTGTAAACTTAACAAAAAAACATGGAATAACAAAAAATATTCCTTTAAATCCATGCATAATAATCTGTCAACAGGACATTATCAACGCGTTCACAGGCACATTTTCATTTTCATAACAACATCAAAGGCAACAGAAGGGGAGGGGGGAGAGCATGCCCTTTCGTTAATGTGACCGTGAGGTGAACTTTGCTCCGCCTTCTTTTCTCTCCCTCAGTTAGTGTGAACTCAAGTGTCAGATTATGGCATATATATGGTACCCTGCTACTGATTTTTGAATGTGTGATTCTTACAGCAGAATGCACTCACAGTCTGCCTGAGGCGAGGGTGGTGAAGGACCAATGAGTTCACCAGAGAGGAAGCAAGGAACGGAGGAAGATTGTGTCTGGTTGCCAGTGGTGGAAAGTAATAACTAAGTATTTACTTAAGTACTGTACTTTAGTACAATTTTGAGGTATGTGTACTTTACTTGAGTATTTCCAATTTCCAATACTTTCACTTCTACTCCACTAGATCTCAGGGTCAAATATTGTACTTTTACTCCACAATTATTTGAAAACTTTAGTTACTACTGTAGTTACTTTTCAGATAAAAATGATGATATTATGAAACATACAGTAACCACTTTAGCCCTATTTTATACATAGGCTATTTGAAAATAGCCGATCTACAAGCTTGCGACGCGTTGTGAGCTTGTAGATCTGCTATTTTCAAACATTTTAGTACTTTTACTTTTGGTACTTTAAGTACATTTTGATGCCAATACTTTTGTACTTTTCCTCATTTTGAATTCTGGACTTTTACTTAAGTAAAGAATTTGAGTACTTTTTCCACCACTGCTGGTTGCCATGGTGCATGAGCTCAGCGATGCTGCAGGTGGTTTAGATATATTACTGTGGTTCCATATGGTCCAGCAGCGCTCAGCTCCGCCTCCACAACCTGGCTTGACCAGAACCTCACACCGCCAGCGAGAACACATCTAATTCATCTAAGCAAGAAAACTTGGACGCACGCACGCACGCACACACACACGCACACACACGTTACAGTGATTGACAAGTATCTCCTGAAATATTAAATTAAAGGATATAGATTAACACTCACTTGGTATTTCACACATTTATTTATTTTTCGTTACCTAGCTTACAATTCCTAGAAGGTCAGACTCCGTTTTATGTTCCAGACTGTGGGGAATGTGGGCGCCAGTAACAGCAGGAGGCCCACAAACGTGAAAATCTAGCTCTGACTTCCAATGTCTCAGTGGCAAACCTTTTCAAGTATTTACCCAGTGAATGTTTGCAGAGCAAACATCGACTTTTCTAGTAATTCCTAGCTTCTCACTCATGAAACTTAAGATACATTCGGGGCGTCCAGGAGGCACAGGGGTAAAAGTTCCTGCCCACCACCACGGAGTCCGTGGTGGTGGGCAGGAACTTCACGGAAACTAGGGCTTTGAATCACATTCAAAGCCTGTGTGTTTGTGGGGAAATTTTATTGTCAATTCTAGCACCTCCAAACATATCTAATAAAGCTGTTGGTTGCTGCCATAAAGCTGCCTTGCCCTCCATAAGGGTACCCTAACCCTAGTTGTTAAGCGAGGGGAGATCGTTACTCATTGTATATTGCCGTCCAGAACATGGACCATGGTCAGCTTGGTCACCAGAGAAAACAATGATAGATTTCTGCAATTGCAAAAAAAAATGGAACTGCAGAGGGTTTTAACCCCAAAACGTTGCATGTCAACATTCCTATGTGCAGAGATTGCGGACCAAAAAATCGCAAAGACAACTGAGAACGTATTATTTACTATTCGGTGCCTATTGGCATGCATTTGCAACTACTCAACCGGCACTGGCTGACTCAGCAATAGCGGGCTATTCACAGATCAGATAATGTGCATAATGAAGACAATTGTATTCAAATTGTAACAAATCCGTAAGAGTTGAGAAAATCTGACTCATTGTGGCGTTATAACAGGTCGAATTATTTGGGATTCTTCCTTGGCCTCCCGGGAGTGTGCGTGCCGTGCACAGATTCACACCGATCGGTCCAGCGGTGGCCGAGATTAGTCGTTTACCGATGTTCTGGCGGATGGACAGACGGACTCACGGGAGCGAAAACATAATCCCCCCCTTTGGCCGTTCCGGTGTGGCGGGTATAATAAGTTTGAATCTCAAGCCATTTCATTAGGTACAGCATGGTGGTAGCAAAGAACAAAATATTCTCCTTATGTGAGAGTCAGACTAGTGCACCATACATAATTACATAATTATGTTTGTAAGAGAGTTGCAGAACGTGTTAATATTTAGAAAGGTTGAGTCTCTTCAATAACAAGACTCAATTTGTATTACAATCTGGAATCCTGTGATATAAATCCTTAAGGGAAATGAACAAATGGTATGTTTTTATGTTCTCCATTGATGTACTTGTAGGCTATTATGCTTTTTTACTATCGATGATGAAGTCCTGTGATGTGTATTTTACCCTGAAAAAAAAAAGTCTACAAATACAGTTTCAGGTTTACTGTTACCAACTGTATTCTGTGGCCGCAAGCGCATCATGTAATCGTTTGTTTAATGAGGAAATGGTACCACATGGTCCAGTATCGCTCAGAAGAACTACAAAGTGGAACTTGATGTTCAGTTGACACGCTGCAGCATACTATCTCTTTGTATCGCCCTCCTAGATAAACAAAAACATAGTTCCCTACACATATGCTGATATGCATTACATCAGAGAGGTCAGAGTGCGACATCAGCAGCAGAGCAGAACCCCTGGAGCATTTCTGTACATCAGTGCCTTGCTCAAGGGCACTTGGGCAGAGTATGGGCTCAGCTAGCCTAGAATACCATCCTGATGCCGCCAGGGCTCAAACATCAGTCACTGGTTGGTCCCCTGGCCCCTACATCAAGGCCCCCCCAGTGGAGCTGCTTCTAGCAACTCCGGGTATATCTAATAAAACTGTTGGTTGTTAGCTGCCTTGCTCTCCATAGGGGTACTCTAACAGTAGTTGTTAAGTGAGGGGAGATTGTTACTCATTCTACTGTATATTGCCGCCCAGATCTCCCCAGCTGGTGTGTGGTTAATGTGGCTACCTTCCAGTCATGAACCATCCAAAGCAGCACTTCACACTCCCCCACTACTACAGTACCTCTGATCTGATGTTACCCTTCAGAACATGAAACAAAGCATTAGGGAGTAGGAGTCAAGAGACACACAGACACTGAGAGGAGTCCTCTCAATAGAGAAGCGGGACAGTCGGCGACAGTGTGTGACGTGCGGTTGCTATTACCACAGGGAATGAATAGATGCTTAAGTACATCTGTGTCATTGAGCATCTTTGGGTTCCACGAGACAGGTCTCTCAAATTGCATTGAAAGATTGTGAATATAAAATACAGCTTATGTGCAGGTCAGCTTATTCAATATCTTTGAGGTTCAGGAAAAAGGTAAAGCACGACCAGGCAGATACCATCTCTGAATATAAGTGTCTTATGACGCCTGTCAGCGTGGTATGAGAGTGTGGCTAATCACTACTGACAGTGTGGATGTGTGCAGATGGTGGGGAGGAGCAGGAGAGGTTCGAACAGCTTAACGAGCCAATCAATCAACCTGGTTTATCCGCAGATCTTAAATGGAATAAAATACATCCATGGAACAGACTCATTTATCTTCCATGCAGTTGACTGTGCGGCGGATTAATAAGTGCTCAATGGATCCTCAGCCTCCATTAGATACATTACAGTTTTTTTAATCACAGGTCATTGAGTAATTACAGTGAATATTAAACACCATAGATCTAAAAGTATCTTGGGGTGATTTACAACAAGTGTCAGAAAGGACTTCTTTTTTTTTTTTCATAAGCCCCGCCATGGTGATTATGTTTTCGGTCGGCGACCAACATACTGTCTCAAAGAAATAATGGCTGGATTGGCATTACATTTGCTGGGACACATTCATACAGTTTGCCTACGCGTAAGAAACCTGTTGATCCACTACATCTCAGAGGCAAATATTGTACTTTTACTCCACTACAATTATTTGAAAAATGTAGTTACTAGATACTTTGCAGATATACATTATTACATTATAAAACATACATTAACCACTTTAGCCCTACTTTATACCTATGCTATTTTCAAAATTTGAGTACTTTTACTTTTGGTACTTTAAGTACAATTGATACCAATACTTTTGTACTTCTACTCAAGTAAATTATGAATTCCTGACTTTTACTTGTAACAGAGTATTTCTTCATTGCAGTATTGGTACTTTTACTTAAGATTTTTTGTACTTTTTCCACCGCTGGTCCCTAGCCCTGCCAAACTCAACTGTTAGCCCGGGAGGGTGTAGCGTACCACACGTCTCCTTCGATATGGAGTCGCCAGCTGCTTCTTTTCGGAAAGTGAGGAGTTTCACCAGGAAAGTGTCACATTGGCAGAGGTTCACACATCCTCTCTAGTTCCCCACCCCACTGAATAGGTGCTCCGACCAATCGGTAGGTGTCCCTAATTAATCCCTAGTTCCGAATCTCTGAGCTAAGGAATGAATAATCGCCGTGCAAGTAATTGGTTTATGGCAAATGGTTACATATTCTGTTTCACAAGACATAGCACTTGTACACAACAGAAATGAATTGGCTGAAAGGCTCAAACAAGTCCATTTTATATTCAAGTACCGCCGTTTCAGTAGAAGATTAGATTCCCCATTCTAGTGAGGCTGCCTAAAGGGCCGGTCAAAGAGTACATCGGCCGTATGTCACTGATCCCCAAAATCGATTCTCCGGTTCTAGGCAACAAGGGGAGACTTTTTTCTTATTTCCAAACAACAGCTCTGAGGTATAGCAAAAACAACAGTTTAATGTTGAAATGTACCAGCATTCCCCTTTAAGCCCTATTCATTTTCTTTCTAAAATAGCCTTAGCTCACAACTTGTCACATTGCATTGCTTTTAGATTGGCAATTGTTTGAGAATCTTCAGTAATCTCCAATAATGACATGCCCAAAATAGGGACGCCAGAGACAATCCTCTAATGACTTACAGGCCTCAAAAAAACTCCCAGGCCAAGCCGGAGGCACGGCTGCTGCTACAGTATGCAACCCAGACTCCTCTCCAAACTTTCAATCTGAATTCTAGTCATATACGGACACAACATGTGCTGTGCACAATGCACATCCATGTCCCAAACCTATAGATTTTAGAGATTTTAGGCCTTGGTCGAGGTCTGCACTACATAATAAGCTCTCAATATAAATGCTACAGTATACTGTACATATTAATCTTCCCATGTTGTTTATTACTGCCATGTGTTAATAGGAAGAAGCAGCATAATCTCACTATGCAAACAGGATTGGTTAATTTATGATTCAACATTAATTTACAGTATCTTTATCATGTAGCATATACAGTAGGCCTATACGATGCAGGTAAAGCACTCAACTTAAAGAACATGCACAATGCATGGAGCAAAGCTTGAATAAGCTTGAATGTAAAGCTTCTACCATTCAAGCATTTTCAAAATTTCTTATCTCTATGGAAGGAAACCAATTCTCTAAATGCATGCCGAGAAGGATTGGGAACGATTCAGTTAGTGCTGAGCACAGCCAGGGTGCCATCAAATCCTATTCCCACACTGAATGATGTTTAAACAAATCAGTGGCGTCTGTCATCTTCAATAAGACCAAGAGCAAGTGAGTTTATACCCTCATCAACCATCTGAACACATGCTCGTAGAGATAAGATAGATCCTATGCCAGCAGTCCAACTCTGACGGCAGTACAACAGGCTCATTTCAAAGCTGAACTCAAACTGGGATACCAAATCATGTGCAGTCTATCCAGACTTTAGCAAAAAATAAACATGCTCAGTAAATAAACGGCTCAACTAGTTATTACTAAAATGAAAAGAAAAAAAACTGTGTGCTCATTTGAGGCAGAATTTTAAATGGTGAGGAGGTGTGGTATTTTTAATAAGGCAAAACAAATGCTTGTAAACATGCCAACAATATGATTTACACAAATAATTGCACCTATGTACCTCAGCATAATTGTCCATTATTATGGACAACAACAACAACAAAAAGAGCCATTACAGTACATATTATACTGTTTTTGTGTGGCTATCTTGCTGTGGTGGTCTCTAATGATTTCAGAGTTTATAACCAAGGGAAATTATTTATTACTGGAGGCATTGAAAAGGATGCTCCTCGGAGTGCCTGCAATTAGCCCCAGTCCCACTGGACAATCAATGGCAGAGGGGGTGTTACGTTTGTTGCTTTCATATGAGAAGGCTGTGGTTGTCGAGGAAGTAATTATAACCAACTGACTGAACTGCAGCCTTCAGAATCAGACATGGGAATCTGCTGAAGTGCAATCGCTGAAGGCACTAACACCTAGCCTATGTCTATTTGGAATTTCATGCTGACTGAGTTAGATCTTTAAAAGTGGGTGGTCATGCTATCCGCAACTCATTAGTTGCGCGCACGTGCGTGCGTGTGTGCGTGTGTTTGAAAATTCACAAGGAATTTGCCTCTCCTGCTGTGATAGTGTTTAATGGAAACTGGCAGATGGAAAAGTTTGTTTCTATATCTGCCCAGATCAGTGTAAATCTCTTTTAACCAGAGATGTACAGTAGATCAATATTAATGAGCCCATTAAAATATATGTGACCTTGATACTATAATACTACCTCTTTTTTTTTACCGCTGCATAAATAAATATATTTTTCTATGAGCATTAAGACAGTGTGCGGACTACTTGTGATGAAACATAACACACAGTTCAACACACATCCAACAAGCTTGTACCCCAGTTTACCACCAAAGTAACGTCACAACATACTAAGGTTTCACATTTTCAAACAGTGCTCCTTGCAAAAACTATTAATTTATTTTATGGCCACCTATTTTCTGCCAATCTGCTAAGTCGTGCTGTCTTTAAAAGGCAGTGTAGTTCCACCAATAAACATCACCAACTTAAGAACCACTTCATTTAGTGTATGGGTCTCATGTTCCTCACATATACAGTACCGTATATTAAAAGGTTCTTAATTCTCATTACAGTTACTGTACGGCAAATGATACCTACTGTATATGGAACATTGCCATACTGTCCAGTGTCCATGGTTTGATGGTGGTAGACCTCTAGTCGATATATTATATAGTGCAATTCATTTGCCTATGGGGGCAATTAAAAACACAATGCAAGTGTCTATAAGCAAAGGACTTCAAGTCTTTCAGATTTTGCAAAGACAAGCCAAAGCTATTCGCCCACAGATGACACATTTCCTCAACCTAATCCTCAACCATCAAATAGGGTCTATAGAGGAGGACATGATCAGTATTGCGTGGTTACACAATATTCTAAAATATGATGCGGTATATAGGCCTTCGCATATCTTACCAAAAGTTTTCTGCATGAATTAATTTTTTATGTCAAATTGTGAGATTTGATCAATAATTAATTTGACCTTGTTGAGGCCCTGTCTCAACGATGTTATTGCTGTTTTTTTGTTTCGTTTAGTTTTAGTTTAGTTTAGTTCATTTCGATCCACATCACAGTTACACAAAACATTACACACTATAATTAAATGTTTTCATGCTGTTTAACCGAAAAGGCATAGGCTGAAGCTCATATCTTATTTATGCCTATCCTTCATACATGTCGGTTTAAGTTATTCATAGTTACAAGACACATTGCTATTGCAGGAGTTATCCAAGGCATGTTGAAAGTTACCTCAGCAGGGATCCAAACTAATATGTCTTGGGTGAGAGGTGAATTGTGCATGGAATAGTGAGGGATTATGGCAGCTAAAAAATACCTCTAAACAACTGGGTAAACTGCCTGAGATTCATTGTTCTCTCCCACACCCAACAGTTCTAATTCCAAACAATACAAACAAGCCTATTCAATATTGTGTTTACAAAAATAATCACTGTATTAACACAAAGCTACGGAGCCCCAGAGTAGCCATTGACAGAAAAATAAAATAACTTGTGGCCTTGAAATACTATCTTGTGGCCTGAAATTATTATTTTCTGTCAATTGCCACTCCCGGGCCCCGCACAAAGCTCAAGGGTTCACTTGAAAATATATTCCTACTTATAACAAAGCCCCATGTTACCTAGTGCTTCTAACCTCTGTAGCTCCAGTCATTGATTACTGGAAGAAATGCCATGGAAAATCAATTTGTGAAACTGTGTCTGCTCCAACTTGTTTTATCCAGTCATTTAATGAACCAGAAGTTTGGCCTGTGGGCTGCTTGGTATCTCACACTGTTCTCTATGCTGAACACTATCCAGCCCCTGTAAACTAGACTGCTAAAAGGATTAGTTTCAGCCCGAGTACTCCTCATTACCACTTTCTTTTTTCAACAAACACCCTCATTAAAACGTCTTCAAATCAAAATAAAATAATAATATATAAAGACATTAAACATAGCTAAAAAACATTTTTGATTAGTCTTCGTTCATGCCAATGCACTGCTTCTAATGTGATGCACAACGGCAGCCTTTTGGGTTATCCCTCTATTCATCCACTCTGGAAAATTCTGGCATGATGATTTGCGCTTTGTTTATCTTTGTATTCCACCTTGGAGTAAATCAATGGAATTGATAAGATTGTCTCACATGGATTTCTTCTCAGATGTGGCTGGGATGGTTCATGAAGATAACTCTACACAAGGAGTCATTCGTGGTAATATTATTTTTTTATTTGAAAGAGGCCATGAGTGTGGAGTAGTTCTTTCTCTGAGAGAATGATAAAAAAATAATGTATTGGCCATATTTTTCTTCTTTGGACTGAACATGCATGTGAAGTCATTCAATTAATTTTTGTTCATTCAATTAATTCTTTTGGTAGGTGCCATAACATATAAATGTACATTTGATAGACTGATGTCAGTCAAATGTAGATTCATACACCTTTATATGTGTGCATTTTGCATGTTTACAATCGTTGTCAACTGTCCCAATATTACCATACCGACACCGAACAGGAAAACCTGTTCCGCTGCCATCATTACGCATTCTTAAATTTGTGATGTCTTTTTGAATATAATGTTGTGTTAGCAGTACTCTTTGCAGTCGAAGAAAGTGCCTATTTGAAAGTCTCTACCATGTCCTGATTCCCGACGCTAAATGAGGACACGGGTGAAGTGGTTCCCTTCTGAATGCTGATAACCTTTTGCTGGTGTTAAAAAACACTGTCCTCCTGACACCAGGTAATCAGATCTTAAAAGGTGAAAAAATGACAGCTCTCCTGCGTTGGAGCAACCAAGGCCATGTAATCAGTGTATCTGTACAGGGAGAAGGTTGTACCTACCTGCATCTCATTTGTGTAGATTAGGAATAACTAGACCATACCCGGTCGGCGCAGCGCATCCGTGGGGGGATATGCGCACATGATCTGGCAACCCGGGAGGCAGTTTGTCCCATAGCTGGGCAGCCGCAGCTATGGGACGACATTCTTTGACACAAAAACGCTAATAAGAAGCCGAGATTTGATTAAATTGAAAAACGGGCTTCACAGTTAAGTTCAGATGGTAATGGTCAATGGCTGTGTGCAAAATCAGAGCAATTGGTCCAGCCAGTGGGGAGAACCGGGTAGCTTCACCACCACCACTACAAACGCACGCACAGAGGTTACTAGAATTATAGTAGGATAGTAGGATATTGGTGACAGGACACACAAGGAGGACAGCGCCTGACGTTTTGGCCATGGTGTTCACTAAGTAGGTGCTGGAAAAGTCTGGTGAGAACAGATTGAGAACAGATTTAAGTTGGAAACTGCAGGCTCCCCTCAAGCCATCCCTGGTGCTAACCTCATTTTCAGTTATCGCTATGAATAGTCACCGATGAACGTCACGGTGTCTCACATCAAAATAGCAGTATAAATTGTTCGAATCATCTGCGGAGGGCACATTGAGTAAGAAAAGGCCCTGTTGCTTCCTGTCTTCTCTGTCCATCTTAACATTAAGCCCAGCCCTGCCCAGCCCAGGTTCTCCTTGCATCTCCATCCTTACTCTATAATTGTCTCCGCCAGGCCGAAGGCGTGGCCGAGACTATGTTTTCGAAACTGTGCTGTGATCAAGATGTGTCTGTCAGATTTTTCGGATTCTAATCCGATTGACTATGATTGTCTTTCAAAGTTTGCTGGAGGGGCCTATTTTGCACAACATACAGTATGCTACAAGCACTGCTGGACCTATCGGCGGGAAGCTTTACATTCACACTTTCAGTAGGCCAAGGAATCATCTCCAACCACCCCCCCCCCCCCAACTTGGCCAGTTATAGCGCCACCAGGAGACAGATTTTAGCAAAACTATTTTTTTGTTAATACTCCTACATTCCAATTGGCTATGATTGGCTTCAAAGTTTGCGGGGGTTGCCGTTTTTCTCAAAATGCCACACATCATGAATGCAGTGCCCGATTGCTGGGTAACTTTGCACACACATTCCCACTAAAGCTGAGGAGCACCTTTTTCTCGTTATGCATGTTATTCCTGATGATGCCTCTGAGCTAATTTCTTTTATGTTGAACTGTTTCCATATCTCCCTTAGTGAAGGCAGCCTTCCTCTCCTTGAGACAGTATTTAATTTCTCTAGAGACCCAGTGCTTCTTGTTTGGTAATGTTTGAGGGGGGGGGGGTGGTGGCAAGGGATATAAAATAAAACAAAAGATATCTACAGATATACATAGCATATCCATCCGGTACAGTACATGAGGTCAGACATAGGGTACCTTACAGCATACATGATATTAGACATTAAGCTGCAAAAATAATATCAGCACATTTGTACCTGAGATTATAATGCAAACTGCAAAGAGTATAGTACATTGTCAGATTCAACCACATAGTCCACAAAGGTCACTTGGTCCACAATCCACACAACATCAAAACAAAAGTGGGTCAAGTGAGAAAGGTCAATTATATTGACCTTTCAAGATTCTACTTGATAAGGGTTAGGAATGGACTGTTTAATTGAACTGCCAATTAACTGGGATAAATGGGGGCAGTATTTAGTGTTTTAAATACTGTAACTTTTAATTTTATATTATTCGTAATTGTTTTTTGTTTTGTTTTTTTAATTGTGATTATTTTAGTTTACTGTGGTCACTTGTATTTAACATGGCTATCGTTCACTTTGGGACAAATGTTGTTGATTTAAATGTGATATATATAAATGAAGACTTGCCTTGACTGGTGGGACTGGGGACCGCCCAGTGATAATGTGGGGACCCCCCTGGGGGTCTCGACTCACAGGTTGGGAACAACTGGGCTACACGACGATGAGTGGGATTCATGCTCTCTGCATGTGCCAACGAGTGTAATTGAGCTCCGTTCCGTCAGCAAGGATAGGACATCCAGTTTTGGAGCTAGCAACTATAAGGTTTCCGGTTGCCTTCATAATAAGATCACGAATGTGTAATGTTTTTTAAAAGACACAAATCTATTTTAAAAATACATTTACTTTAACTGGATATTCATTTGTGTTTGTTACATATGTATTGTTTTTGAACTGTTTGTCCATTATTGTAATAATGCTGCCTCTAGGCCAGGTCACTCTTGGAAAATTATCATGATATAATATTGTTTATTGCAGAAGCAAATAAACAGTGATAAAAGTAACAACAAAATATGCTACAAATAATAATAGTAGATCAGTGCAGGTGCAGGTGTTCGTGAGAACTGTTCCATAACTGAGCGCCCCTGAACTTGATAGAAAATTGATACAGACCAGTACTACAGAATGTTGGTGAAAATTGAGAGATAATTTGTAAAAAAAACAACAACTGGCAGGCCGTCCAGTGAGGCCAGATGTAAGAAAAGAAAGTGCCGTTTTCAGACAACAGTGGACACTGGACAGGCGCCGGCGGACACTACCGACACTTCTGACATATGCACGCGTGTGGGGACACCTCCCCTACAACGGCACACTCTCGGATAAGCCCGAGAGGTGTAAAAAAAAGTGTGGCGGACTGTCCAGTGAGGTCAGAGGTCAGAAAAGTCCCGTTTTCAGACAAGACACGTGTGCGTATATCAGAAGTGTCAGCAGTGTCCGCCGGCGCCTGTCCAGTGTCCACTTTTGTCTGAAAACGGGACTTTTCTGACCTCTGACCTCACTGGACGGTCCGCCACACTTTTTTTTACACCTCTCCCGCTTAGCGGAGAGTGTGGCGCTGTAGGGGAGGTGTCCCCGCACGCGTGCGTATGTCAGAAGTGTCGGCAGTGTCCGCCGGCGCCTGTCCAGTGTCCACTTTTGTCTGAAAACGATACTTTTCTGACCTCTGACCTCACTGGTTGGTCCGCCACACTTTTTTTTACACCTCTCCCGCTTAGCGGAGAGTGTGGCGTTGTAGGGGAGGTGTCCCCGCACGCGTGCGTATGTCAGAAGTGTCGGCAGTGTCCGCCGGCGCCTGTCCAGCGTCCACTTTTGTCTGAGAACGGCACTTTTCTGACCTCTGACCTCACTGGACGGTCCGCCACACTTTTTTTTTACACCTCTCCCGCTTAGCGGAGAGTGTGGCGTTGTAGGGGAGGTGTCCCCGCACGCGTGCGTATGTCAGAAGTGTCGGCAGTGTCCGCCGGCGCCTGTCCAGTGTCCACTTTTGTCTGAGAACGGCACTTTTCTGACATTTTCTGACCATTTATCCATTTAGATAAATTATTAATGTTTAAAAAAACGTTTTTGTTACACAGAAACATAATATGTGTTGTATAGCTTCGTTTAAATGCTTAATTTGTAGTTTTAATGTGCAAATTAACCGTTTTTCTACTTTATTTTTATTTTTAGAGGATACTCTTATTCTGAAGAGATTGTCCACCGGAAGTCTTTTATAGTTGCTCCCTTATAGTTGCTGACGGAACACCGCTGTGTAATTGTACCTTTGCGCTTACCGTCCGTTCTGTTGCTTAGATACACGCACTACCAAACAAACTACCAACATAAGCGTTGTGTCCTGAATGTTTTGGCGAGGAGGAACTATATTTAGCATAGAAATGTATTGTTAAAACTTATACGCAGCCTACAAAGACGCTGTTGCTATAAATTGCAGTATCATGCTGCTAAAATCGTTGAGTTAACGAGCCATCACAACAACCACCTGTGTATATCCCACACGACAAACATGGACCTTATGATTCGCCAGTACCTGACCAAGGCACACGAACACCACGGTATTATTTATAATAATATGAATGTGTTACTTTACTAGCACGTTCTGAAACTATATCTTCTCCTTGTGTGACTGTTGTTACTCACTTTCATTAGACCCTGGAGGAGTTGAAGCAGCGTACCGCCTGATCAGAGACGCAGCTGCAGGAGATGGAGGAACAACCACACAAACAGCCTGCTGCTACTTCTCCCCTGAGCTGCACGTTCTGTGTGCAGAGGAGGCTCTGCAGGTGAGAAAGAGGACATTATTGGGCTCTTTGTTGAGCAATAAACATTCTCATTCGATTGTGAAGTTGTTGTATAAATATGCAGTGGTGGAAAAAGTAAACTTTTTTTTTTTTTTTTTACTTAAAGTAAAAGTATCAATACTGCAATGTAGAACTAACTGCTATGGAATTCAAAATTGACTTGAGTAAAAGTACAAAAGTATTGGTATCAAAATATACTTAAAGTACAAAAGTAAAAGTACTTTATGCGGAATGTCTCATTTCACAAGTTTTCTAATGTATGATATGTATAAACATCTTTTGAAAATAGCAGATCTACAAGCTCACAATGCTTCGCATGTGAAAAATTGTAGAAGTACAATATTTGCCTCTGAGATGTAGCCTATAGTGGAGTAAAGTAAAAAACACCTCAAAATTGTACTTAAGTACAGCACTTGAGTAAATGTACTTAGTTACTTTACACCACTGGCAATAAACATTCACATTTGATTGTAAGTTATATTTATGCATGATGTATACGAAGAATACATCATGCATAAATATGTGTGTAGGTTTCTAATGGGGCTTAAAGGCTAGACTAATATCCTCATATTGTACAGAAGTATAGAATGTCAACAGTACAACATACATTACAAAGTCTGAAAGTTATTACAGATCATAGAGATTAACTTAAAGAAACCCCCCAAATTAAAGTTTAGGGTGATGACACATTAATGACCTGCCTGGAACCTGGAACTGTTTTGTTGTGTAGGCGGGGAGAATGTCATTTGGGAATCATTCCTGGGGCTGGCTGTGGTAAGACATGATGTTTCAAACAGCCTCCTGACATGAGAGATTAAGCATCTGACTTTAGAAACAAAAGGAAGGCCAACCCTTCCTTGAAGTGTAGTGAAAACTTTCTTCAGTACACAGCACTTTGACCTGAAGGAATGTAAATTAATAAGTGTGTGACCCTACAGACATTGACTGACTTGTTTATACACAGAATCTAGTCACCCTCCTAATTGGATAGGAGATCTAAGCAGTGCCTGACATACACTACAGAGTCGGGTAATAATCTTGAACTGAATGGCAAAACTGTATTTCTTATTTGGTGTTATTTTCCCAGTCCAGGTTTTGAGTAGCCTTTATTGTGTAAACAGATTTCTATTACACAGCTGATATTTGGGAAATAAAGACTTCAGGATAGGGCATACTTATAGTGGTCATAGGTCACATTATGCCCTGTTATTTTTTTTCTTTATTAACTATAGGGGACAGTGCTGAGTCTGCTGACTCTTAGGTTTATTGTCACATGCATTAAAAATCTGTGCATTCCAATGAAATGAAATGCTTGTGCTTAGCTACTACCTATAGGTTATTATAACAGAACAAACACCATACAATAACATACAAAAACTGATTTGAAACTAAATGAAAAATAAAATACAGCCTAATGCAGCCTATAATCACGATGAAATTAAATACATTACTGCAGCAATACTGTACCTGTGAAAATAAAGTGCTGTGTAACATAACATTCAATAAAGTGCTGCATAGCTCATTATTAATGAGCATTCAGTTAGGGCTAGTGTATAGACATTATTGTCATTTGCTCAGTCTAACTGCCTGGGGGTAAAAACCATAAAACGTGCAGTGTGACAGGCAGTGTACTGCCTGATGGCAGTAATATAGAAAGGTGACGAGGGCGAGTGTTGTACATTAGCATCTTTCCGCCAGTCAGCAAATTATTGTCTAAAAAATCTCCATGAATTCAATGCTTCATGGGGTGTGTAATTGACAGAAAATAAGTAATTTTTTGGGTGAACTACTCCTTTAAGGGACAAGTAGCCAATTCACTAATATGTTCTGAACTGCCCTAGGGCAGGAGGATTACCATATTGGGCAGTATTGGTATCCCTAAAATGAAAAGTACTTTATATGAGCTTAATAATTTGCCCAGGCCAATGGCACATTAGTTGTACTGAAATGTGCATGAAAGCATTTTTTTCAACTTACCCCAGCATGTAAGCTATTAAAATATGCAAATATTTTGTGGTCAAATTTGTTTTCATGGGAAAAAGCTAACAAGAAAAATGTAAGCAAATCAGACATGCATTAAAGGACTTCCAAACTTATCAATCATCAGTATCAATAATGCAAAAGTAGGGGCGTCATTTTGGGTCCCAGGGGATGGCCACCCCCAAGCGTTAAATAGGGATCTGGGAAGGGGAATTGGGAAACCACCAAAAAGCGTTGCTCATGCGCTATATTGTGTGCAGAGGTTTGTGTGCAGCTGTTATCACCAAACCTGGCCACAGCGGGACATGAGTGGTGCGTTCATGCACGAACAGCTGCATTAATTAACATGGAGCGGAAGAAAATCAGCGTCTTTGCGCTTATACTTGCACGCCTGGTAGGTTTCAAGCGTAAGACATGTTTTTGCCACCCTCTAGTTTTTTTCGGACATGATGCCTCTGATTAGAAAAATGCTGATGACATATTTGAGGGTTGGATTATCTATTTTAGTTTGTGGTGCTTGTGTTTCAGCTGGGATGCTGTGAGATCAGCACAGCGTGTCTGAAGATGTACTTTGAAGGCCAACCACCTGCTAATCAATTCTTGTGTCGTGCCTACCTCTGTGAGGGCCAGCTGACGATGTCCCAGTCGACCACTGGGAGTGTGGTAAGCATAGTCAATTGGACACATCTCCAAGAGGAGTTGTGTGGGTGTGTACAGTTTTGTACAACATGCTACAAGCACCGCGGGAAACTTTACACACACACTCCCAGTAGGCACAAGATGCCACACATCATGAATGCAGAGCCCGATTGCTGGGAAACCAAGGAAGAACCTCCATCCCAAATGTTTCAATCATGGTGGCGCTACAACAGCCCACTTCACATTTTGGCCTATAACTTGTGATTGAACAACCGTTGGTTCTAGTTGGAACTCGTTGGTTCAATCAACATACGTTGTCCAAAACTCACACAAATCGGTACATATTATCTCTGGGGTCATGTGATCAAAATGTATAAGTTAGATTTAGCAGATCCCATTCCAAGTGGCTATGACCACCCGGCCTGGCGGAGACCTGTGCTCTGAGGAGGACACTTCTTGCTCTTCTTGAGTTTGTATTTTTGTTCTTATGTGTTTTTTGTTGTTGGACAGACTGTGAAACTGAAATTCCCTCTGGGACAATAATGTCTGATTATGATTATGATCTCAGACACTGCTGGAACGATTGGAGTCAACCTTTGCATCATGCATAGTCCCAGTAGACCAATTTTCTTCAATTTGGTACTATATCAGGCCACCTTATGGCCTATACAACCATTGGTTGGTTGTACAATCAATCTTTCCCCCCTGGATTCCTTGGTTCATGATGTGACTCCACATACAGTAGACTATGCCCATTTCCACTTAACTGGATTTTCTTAGTTTTCTTCAAAACACACTTTTTGCTACTACAGTACTCCTACTCATGCCATAAACATGTATCATTCAGATGTTTCATTTTCATTTCTGAATCTGATTGGCTATAATTGCCTTGCAAAATGTGCACAAGGGACCTATTTTACGAGGTGCCTCTTAAGTCTAAACAATACAGTGCCAACGGTGATTTAAGTTGCACCCATAGGTCATCACAAATGCTACAAATGAAACTGTTTGTTGCAGAGACCTGATTTCTTCACCATATTAGTTACACATGGTCTTATCAGTCTTTTGCTTTAAATGTGTGGGCGGGACTGGCACAGTAATCTGTCTTCATGGTCATGTATTTACTAATCTCTCATGTTAGAGGATTATCTTCATTAAAGTATTAAATAGCACAGATTGAAAGGTAGACGATACTTGTTTGAGGATGTAATATTTATTCTTTCCTTTCCCCATCTCAGGAGGACTTTGAAAAGGCTGCACTGTGCTTCCTGAAGGCGATTGAGATATCAAAGGACAAGCCACGGTATGCAATTCGGCAGAAGTTAGCTTGGAATTCATTGCCCCTCAAAGTGGCAGGGAAGTTGAATCATTTATCTGTATATCGTCTTTCACATTGTCTGTCAGGAGGAGCAGTAATATTTGAACTAAGTAAAAGGAATTATAAAAGAGAAAAGGGCTGGAAGGAGGAGAAGGATGTCATGTTCATGGCTCTGCCAAGTTCAGTGATAATGCAAAAAATATATTCTGGGACATTAAAGACTGTGATTTGCTGAGAGCGGAGTTTCATTTCAACAACGCTTTCTCTCCCCACCAACCACCCACCTCATGTCCGCTGGTAGTTAAATTATAATAAAATACTGCCATGTTCTTATGTATATTATATGAATGAATTGTATGCCCAGCCCGCATACGTTAAAACAAGCCAGTGTCAAACAACAACAAAAGGAAAGAAATTACTAACGCATCTTTCATAAATTCAGACAACCATCGAGTAGGGAAGAACTAAATCACGGACAGAAGCTTACTATGTATTATTGAAATTTCAAAATATACCATATATAATTAAACAACCTTTTCTTGACCTCTGTACCAGGCTCTGGAGATTAAGTTGGCAACCTTGAACAATCTCATGGGGTGAAATGCACAAAGATGTAATAAGAACCATCAAACATTATCTTGTGTCTTGAGACAAAGGCTCTGAAGCCTTCACTTAATGAACTCGTAATATGTCAAGAGATGCTGAGTGAATGTTCCAATTAGTCTAACAGCAAAGGGAATACATATCTAGCACATGTAGTCCAGACTAATGCACAGTACACTCTCTGGTGAATAAATTAGCAATATGCAAACAGCCCCCCCCCTTTCCCCTTCATTTCTCTCAAAGTTGCTAGAATACATATATAGATTCTATAAATATTCTATTTCTCTTATGGAAATGTACTATGCAGCGGATTCTCCTATGGCTCATTGAGTTGTGGTTAATAGATTTGCAATGCTCATTTGTAAATCAGACAGGTTTCCATCCAAAGTTGACACTTGGGATAAATTGGTTGGGTTAATTGAGATGTACCAAGATATTGGATAGCTCATATATATACATATACATATATATATACATATATATATATATATATATATATATATATATATATATATATATATATATATATATATATATATATATATATATATATATATATATATATATATATATATATATATATATATATATATATATATATATATATATATATATATATATATATATATATATATATATATATATATATATATATATATATATATATATATATATATATATATATATATATATATATATATATATATATATATAGCATGCAGCCATATCAATAATTGGATGGCCTGCTTTCACTGCTCCGTTATCTAGTTGTTCGCTTTCCTACAGCCCGGTTGTCTGTGTGTCCCCTCAAAAGTAGACCAGTCAAGTCATAGCTCACGCTACTGAATGCATACAATCATGATACAGAAACAGACCAGGAAATTAAGTGAAACAAGTGAAGAGAGTTTGTTGTATCATAGTTGTTAATGTATGCATGTAAAAGCTTCTGCTTCTTCTTACCTACACATATTGTAGCACTTGCGACGGATAGCATTTTTTTTACAACGAGTCCATGCTGTTATAAGGTTCACGCCTTGTTCCATTACTTTTTATTGTTTATTTTTATGTATTTATTTATTTATTTTACCAGATATCACTTTGTGGTCTTCAACGCCTCAGTGCTGTACTTCCAGGCAGTGCGGCCTCTCCTGCGTCCGGGTCTACGTACGCACCTTGTGCCTTCACTCACACAGGTGGTCAGAGCCCTGGAAGAGGTAGCAGAGCAAGACCTCAGCTGGAGGGCTCAGCTCATGATGCAAGTGCTGTTCTCTCTGTCTTTTCACTCACTACAAATCGCCTCACATCAGTGTCCAGTGCCGAGTACAATCCTTAGTGTTCATTTAACAATGAGAGTGTGCAAATGTACCCACATGGTCGTACACCCTCAAAGTTACAAATTGATAAATTAGCTGTGTATTTTACTGGGTATGTTCATATGCTGTGGAAACCGCTCTGTCAGATGACTTTCTGCTCTTCTCCGTTCCTTCCCTCTCTTTGCAGACTCTTGGTTGAGTGCCTTGTGGACTCTGGGAACATGAAGGATGCTTGCAGTTTTGCCAAAGTTACAGAAGATTTCATCAAGTTGAATCATCTCCTCCATCTTTATCCAAAGATATTTACCCTACTGGTAAACATCTTCCCTTTTTTTTGGCACAGTTACAAAGTCCTCTGTTGCATGTTCTGTAGATCTAGATTTTTTTTGTGGGGGACTCACTTACAACATCATTCTTCTCTCTATAGGTACAACACAAGCTCTTTGAAACTGACTGCCATGAAATTACCCAGCAGTGTACCGTTATTTACAAAATACAGCAACTTAAAGAGTAAGTGACTTTAAAAGAAATCGGCAATCCCTTTGAATAAAACTGTTGTTGCTATTTTAATTAGTTCTGTAAAATTGCTTCATGATTTTGTTTTATCATTTTTTTGGCAGAAAGCATTACTTTTTCACATTACAGTGATGAAGGCCTGTCTTATTTATCCCCAACAGACATAAACTGTTTTAAAAGGAGTTGGGGAGAGAGTCTTGATTTGGTTTCATAATGTTTACTTTGAAAAAGCATTTTGTGAAATTGTTCTAAAATGTTGCTGTGTGTGTTTGCCTTTTGTTTTAATGCATCCCTCCTAATCCGGATACCAATTGAGTTAACAAGGTCACAAATGCTCCATACAGTAATGAGCATTAAGGCTAACACAAATGCCTTTTGAAGCTTCCAGTCATAACCCATGAAAATGTATTTTCACAGCTTGCCGTGCCATACGAGCTAATAGGATTTACAGTGGTCTGTTATTGTTTTTCCTGCTCCTAAAGCTTTTGCTCTCTAAAGCCAACTGAGACCCACTGTGACTACTGGACTTGGGTCATTGGGGCAGTCATACTGCCTGGGCAGTTACATTATCAGTTAAGCGTGGCTTATGGTGGTTAAAAGAGGTGGACAAAACCTGCGCCCCTACCCCCCACCCCTCTCTGCGGGCGTGTACCGGACGTGTCAGGGCGCCTTATGGCTCACACGCTCAAGCTGTAGGCATAGCATGACTCACTTCGACCCCACCATCATCAGAATTACGTAGGCTATTACGCCTGCCTGGGGTTTATTCAGTGATTAATGCTTTTTTATGTGTGCGTGACTGTATGTGTGCCTGAGCGAACTCGTGCATAAACGCATGTTGGCGTTTCTCCTGATGTCAACAGCAACGCAGACGAAAGCATTGAGGATAAGCTGAAGAAGAAGGAGGACACTGCAGCCAAGCTTAAAGAAATATTTGATCTCCTTGTGAAATGCACAGTAGGACGTACTACACCCCAGAGCACCCCCATCCCTCCAGTAGACAGGTGCGTGACCCCCTGCTTACCCATCACATGTCCTCCCCAACAGTAAAGCCACAATTCCCCTCCTTCCTCGCGGTCTGATCTCTACCATCGCACCTTGAACTCCCACTATAATAAATCCCCATATGGCTAAACCATGGGATTACTGTATGGCTGTATGGTCGCGATGTGAATTGCATAAACCGTATTTTATCTTGGGTTTGCAGAGTGGCCTTGCTGTTAGAGCTGTCTCTGCTGTCCTTGCAGCTGAAGCATCCGGAGACGGCTGCTGACTGTTTGAAAGAGCTGAGGTCTGCAGGAGACACCGTGAGTGACCGATAATCACACAGGACCCACTGTGTTAGCATGCATTTAAAGCTGTGCACCGTCACACATGATGAATTTATGCAAATTAATACACGCAATTTGACGCCCACGCTCTGCGGGGGAACACATGACAAGAGATGTGATAAACCAGCTGAGGGTGTGTTCCCATAGGGGCCTGCCACTTTTCTTCATTAATTTCAGCCATTTAAAATAGATCTGGTAGAAATGAGCACTTTTACAGGCTTCTTGTCTGCTGATGGATCTTAACCACATATGCCTGATCTATACTTTGTCGTACTCCGGTATCGTGGAGTGAAATTAGCACATTTACAACGCTCACAACTTGTCTTGATGCTGTGTGTTGTACGCTTCTAGATCGACATTGTGCGCCGTGTCACCAATTCTCTTTTGCCTATAATGACATGCCCAAAGTAGAGATGCCAGGGTTTTAATCACATCTCCCCTTCATGCATAGATAGAAAGTACGCTGTGATCATTTCATGGACCCAGCCGCCTGAAATCACAACGAGAACTTGTCTTTGCAGACTGCGGGCCAGTGCATAATGATGGAGTGTGTCCAGTGTGAACTCCGTCTGCTGAGTAAAGAGGCGAAGATGAACGACTACTCCAAAGCCTGCGTGGAGGTGCTCCATCATGTCCATGACTCAACCCTAATGTGTTTGTCTCCAAACGCATGTTAATGAGTGCCGTGAAGTCTTTTTATCTCATCTGATTAAAATGTAGAATGCGTTTAATACAACTGAGCCAAGCCATCAGGCTATCTAATTGGCCAAAGATACATTCCACTAGTGCTGAAAATACCTATCATACTTGATTGATTACCATGGCGAATCTCGTGTTAACTACAGACCTTGTTAATTTGTACACCAGCTTGAAGAAATGTTTTGGGCCAACACACACACACACACACACACACACACACACACACACATTAAATCAATACCATTGAATGCTCTGCTTGGTCTTGTATAGTATCCCTCAAGCGTTGCAAAAGTCATTGCTACTGGAGAGAGATAGCCTGTCTGTCCGTATTTGTCATTGGAAGGAGCGCTTGGAGGAGATACGCAAACTGGATCAGTGTCTACAGAGCGCCGAGAGAGAGGGAGACCCTGGCTCCATGCAGGCGATGTGTGCTTCCCAGTGGAGGGCCTGTCTGCCCCTCCTGCAGCCCAACCTACGGAGGAACATCAAGGCAGAGCTCCTCAGGGTGGCCCAAGTGCTGGAGAACACGCAGAGGTGACAATGATGCACTGATGGTTGTGAGTGCCAATATGCACAAACTTGTGCTCCTACCAGAGCACGTGAGCGGAGCGGGTGGAAATGCCGCTCGGCTCTCCAGGGGGCTGGTTTCACGCTCGCTATTCGCTCACGTTGACTCCCTCCACGCTCCGCTCCCCGTCGCTCATGTTGATTTGCGCACCTCTCGCTCCATGCTCCGCTCAAACCGGGTCGCTCAACAGTAAAAAAAAAAAAAAAAAAAAAGAGAATTTTTTTTTTTTTTTTTGGGGGGGCTTTTATTGCTTTATTTGGAGAGGGACAGAGAAAGTAGTCTGACAGGAAATGGGGAGAGAGATGGGGGAAGACACGCAGCAAAGGCCGTCGGGAACGGGACGCGAACCCGCGGCACGCTGTCTGTTAAGGGATTTCAACCAAGGGTGCCTAGACCGCGACGCCACGGCCTAGGCCAGAACGAGAAATTCTAATGAAATCTCGGCTGTGCACTGGTGGATGTCTGTGTGTCTCTGACGGTACGTTTTAACAGCAGGCGACTCGGGCGATCGCGGGCGACATCGCCCAAAAGATAAAGAAAGTCTATGAGAGCCGGCAACTACTGGCGATCGGGCGAAGTGGGCAGGGGGGCGATGAAAAATGGATTTTCTTTATCTTTTTGGACGATGTCGCCCGGGATCGCCCGAGAGTCGCCCGCTGTTAAAACGCACCGTGAGTCTGTGCGACCGGGCATGCTCAAACATTCGGTGCGCGGCCCCCGCCGGGGCGGCTTGGAGCGGCAGGCGTTCCTCGCTCTGAGTACCGCTCCAACCTTTTTATAAACCAGCTCCGCACTCACGTCAAAATCGCGTGGCTCCGCTCCGCTCACATGCTCTGGCTCCTACCCGTGTAAGGGAGTTTTATATGAGATATTGTTGTTTTGAGGGATTCTTTTCAGTGATGTGCATGTACTGTTTTTATTATGTGGATTTTATTTTATTGTGTGTGTGTGTGTGTGCGCGCACGCTACATTCTTTCCACAGTATGTTGCTGGACACCCGCTGTCAGGTTCACTCTGAGCTGGCAGTGATTGAGGAGGAGGAGGGACGGTTTGATGCGGCGTGGACACACCTCCACAAAGCCTTGCTATTGGATGACGGGGCGTGCCGAGAACGTCTTTCCACAGCAGTCCACCTCCTGCAACTCAGGGGGAGCCTCTGCCAGGCCACCGCCAGGACCGAGGACAAGGCAGCGATGCTTCTGCAGCAGGTTCTCTGTCATAATCACAATATTTTTATTGGATTTACAGTAAGTAATGTATTTTCAGATACCAGTAAAGCGCTCCTTAACGCAAATTTTGAATCAGCCAATCACAAAGCAGCAACCCAATACATAGTCCAACAAAATAGTCCAAAGGATTGGTCCGCTCAACTCACAACTTAGATCAATGCCGGTTGCAGATTCTTAAACAGCGTTTGTTTTTGTGACTGCTACTGGTGCATTAGAATACATTTGAAAATCATTGTGAGTGCGGATGTTCCCTTTTGATTACACTAGATCTGTCATCTGTAGCTATCACCTAAACTGCAATATGTCATTGTACGGTCGCTTTAAGATAAAACCAGGTGACATAGGTGGAATGTCACACATTATAGGGTTTCAAAGCCACATTTAATGGTTTATGTGCGACACAGAAGAAAGCACGTCTGCTGAGTACAGATTATACAATAGAAAATGAGGAGCATCATAGAAAACATCTTTGAGGGCGCCCGCTGGCCTAGCGGTCCAGGCGCATACCACATACACTGGTAATCCAGCTTGACAGCGTGTTGCGGGTTCGACTCCCGATCTCGACGACCTTTGCTGTGTCTCCCCCCATCTCTCTCCCCATTTCCTGTCAGCCCACTGTCCTGTCAAATAAAGGCATGAAAAGCCCCAAAAAATATCTTAAAAAAGAACCTCTTTGAGCATCATAGAAAACATCTCTGTCTGTCTCTCTCATTCTCTTTCTTTCTCTCTCAGGCCAAGAACAGGCAGCCTCAGGACAAGACCGATAGCCGCCCGTTGCTGGTTGAAGTTGGTGTCCTGTTGGCCCCAGATTCTTTCCAGATGGTGCTGGATGCAGACAATTCCTCCAAAAGTACTGACCTTTTTCTTTTTTGCCCTCAGAACATTTCACCAAAACACAACATCACATTCCAATAGATGTTTTGTAAATCACAAGTAGACTCTTCATACAGCTAGCCGGTGCAGCTAGTCGGAAATCTGAAGCCCTTCCGAGCCTTATATGTTGGGTCAGTGAGCCAAGGTTCGGACATGAAGTTAAGCTGAAAGCTTGACTATCTCGAGCCCCATTCCAGATGGAGGGTTTTTCTTCTGAGGAAACTGAGTTCTGCTCGGCTGTTGTTCACAGCAAAGCCACTATCTCCATCGACCCTGTGCCGTACAGTCAGTGGAGCGTGAAGCCCTGAGGCGGAGAGGGGGATGGGTTCCAGGAAACCCTTTGATCTCAACCTCTGCAGGCTCCTTGGTGCTCAGGATCAAATGAGCATTCAGCAATCCTAATGACCCAGAGAAAGGCTTTCCGCTGACAGCTAGTCAAAGTGTCGGCTGCTTCCTCAAGTGCTGGGTCAAACATTTTGCCCCCCCGCCCCACCCCCAGTGAAACCTTCTTTGTATGAACACCTCGAGCGCATGCTCGAAAACATAGCCACTTAATGACTGTTTTGAACTTCAAGCAGCTCTTTTATCAATAATTTGTCAACACCCCTCCCACCAGTGAAATACACATCCACTGGTAATTGTGCTTTACTCTCAGATTGAACAGTTATGTTTGATCTGATAGCTCTGCTCTCGATTTGTTTTTCGTAGCCTATTTAAACAGAGGTGGAGATGTGTGAAATGGGCCTTTTTTTACGATTACAGCCCCTTTGGTTACCCTTTGTCTGCTTGAGCAAACATCATATAAATGATAAACCTATGTAGTTAGCACAATTAGAATAACACGATTGCTAGACTGTTAAGCATGCATGCTAGCTGAGCAATTTAACTGTGTGTGTGTGTGTGTGTGTGTGTGTGTGTGTGTGTGTGTGTGTGTGTGTGTGTGTGTGTGTGTGTGTGTGTGTGTGTGTGTGTGTGTGTGTGTGTGTGTGTGTGTGTGTGTGTGTGTGTGTGTGTGTTTAGTCCCTTCAGGCAGCCCTGGGTCCAGTCCAGTGGCTCAGCTCTCTGCTAAGGCTCAGCACCACTCTGGATCTGTACAGAGGGTGGAGGGGCACCTGACCAGGCTGGGAGATGACACCAACCACAAGGAAAGGTCAGCTGTGTGTGTGTGTGTTTGTATGTGCTGTAGCTACTGGCTAAATAACATTAATAAATAAAAAGTAACTGTTGGCAAGCTACTTCAGAACTATGCCAAAAAGGAGGGTGCATCTCAGAATCGAGTGCCAGATAGTGATGTGTGAATCGACCCATATACCCGCGGCCCGCGGGTATATGGGTCGATTCACACATCACGGGCCGCGGGTCGGGAGGGTTTGTGCGAGCTTCAGTAAAAATGATCACGAGTTCGGGCAGACTGGTCAACATACACCAAAAACAAACATAAAAACATTGCGGTAGCTCCTATATCTCTCCCTCCCTCTCTCTTCCTGAAATCGACCTGAAATTATGTTCAATGTGTTGCTTATTTTATCAAATTATGCATAGCTGCGTCTGTTATTATCCCCTCATTGTACAGCCATGTTAACTTTAACTATGGCTTGTAATATAGGCCACCGTATCTATCAAATTAATTTTTTGATGTTTATTCTTTAAACAGAAATATGTATCCTGTGTAAAAAACGTAACAAAAACAAAATGCTGCTAGGTCACAGCATGCCGGCCTGTTGCTGTCCATCATCAGTGGTGCTGAACCATTCACCAGTGGATGCATGTAGATCAACGTGGATATTTAAATTTCCAGTGCAGGGAGATTACAACAGTGAAAGTCTGTTATGTGTGGTTTCTGATTCTCTTATGTACACAATTACAATAGATAGATACGTAGGAAAAGGGTTAATTGTCTAATTCGTCCCTGCAGAGCACAACCCAGCCCAGCTTTTACTGAACACAAGGTGTGTGTCTGTCTGTCTGTCTGTCTGTCTGTCTGTCTGTCTGTCTGTCTGTCTGTCTGTCTGTCTGTCTGTGTTTGTGTGTGTGTGTGTGTGTGTGCGTGCGTGCATAGAAGCGTCTATGTAAGTGGGGTGCCAGGACACTGAGTCATTTCAAATTCATGTGAAAGTTAATTTTTCACTTCTAATTTGTAGGTAATGGTCTATAGAACAATTTGCCTCAAGGATAAAGAAACCAGATTGAAAAAATAAATAAATAAATTGCCCTATTTCCAAAATAAATATGATTGGAGCATATCTAATATGATATTTCACACAAATGAGACAGTATGTGGGGAACTAGAGTTGCATATGAGAATAAAATACCCCACTCCCGTGTTTTATTTTGTACATACATTTTATAATGTACAATTAGTTATACTATCTACTGCCACTATAAGGCAGGTTAGCAGGTGTGTCTTAATTGTTCAGACTTGGTAGCTTGTTAGTTAGTTATCAGACAGTTTGAAGGTAAGCAAACAAAGTTTGCTACGGATGCTTGTGCCTTTGTTCTTTGCTCTTGATCACCAGTATTACGCCAGGTGGATTCCAATCTTTATCAGAGACAATCTGGTCTCCCAGATACAGTAGCATTAAGGCAGAGTTTGAGAATGGACACTGGACGATAACTTGAAGCAATCAGCGTTTCTCATCCATACAGTACCAATCGATCAGGCACACAAGCAAGCCAACAAAAGGGCGAAAGGGGTTGTTGGGATAATTGGTCTGACAGAGAGCCCTGGAATGTTGGAACGCTGGATCGTGTGTGGCCCAGAAATCAACCGTGTCGTTGAGGAATTTACCACTACAAACAACAACGATGATTGGGAAGAACTTCATCATCACGAGGAAGGCTCTGCATCTCAACACCGATTTCAACGGCATGCCAAAGGCCTGATGGAGGTGTTGCTGAGCAATGGGAATCCCTTTGAGGAGGGCAGTAAAGACCTGTTTACTTTAGACAACAAGGTGTGTGAGTCTGCGGCTGCTGCCGTATCTGTACATCAACTTGAGTCTGGGGGACAAGACCAGTACAACAACTACAGGAAGAGTGTGCTTGAATCACATGACAAACTTCTGACGGCACCGATCAAGCGAAACAAATTATTATTGTTCCATGCGAAGAAAGCATAGAAAAAGACAGCAAATAAGCTGTGAATGCAGCACTTTAAACATCATGCAGCGCTCTATGGGAAAGCTTTTATTGTGCTAGACAGCCGCAGGGGAGATTTGGAAGGGTTTTTCGTCACAAATGTTCATCATAGCCACCTGTATTGTCATCTGAGGGAGCCCTCAACTCTTGTGCCAAGTCAGATTTGTTGGTATACATCATGGAAGCCAGTACGAGTACTGACATTTCTGTCGATGAGGAGTTGGTTGCGGCAGATGTTTACGATGATGGTGGAGTACTGATGCATTCACTTCCTGGTACAACTGTCCTTGGGAAGACCTTCGATTCCTATTTTGACATGGTATTCTGCCCAAGAGTTCAGCATGACTTGAAACGATCAACAGTAGACATCGTCTGTGACCAGTATCGTGAACTAACAATCAAAGGGGGCACAAGGGAAAAACAAGGAACAGGCACCCGACAACGTGTATCTGGTACTGCCAAAATCCCAGCAAACTGGCAAAAGTTTTTGGCAAACGTTGACAACAAGAAGGAGCTGTTCTCATTCCTTTCAAGTTAGTTAACAGATGGACCGTTTTCAGATGACATGGATGTCTACATCACTGCAGGTGATCTGGAAAAAACAGTCCACCAATGGATCAATGCAACCATGAGGAAGCTGACACTCGTGTCCTAGTACATCTTCTCCACACCCTCCGAACATCATCACTTGGGATGGCGCATACTGGAGACACAGATGTTGTTGTAATGCTTCTCTGTAATTTCCATCACATCCAGGCTCAGAATGCGGCCGCGGAAATCTGGATCTCCTTCAAAGCTGGAAAGACCACTAGAATGATCTCGCTGAATACCATCGCCACAAACCTGGGCATGACGACATGCAATAGCCTGGTAAACCCTCCCTCCGGAAATCTCATTTTCATTCGATGTCAGGAAGGAGTCTGGCATGAACGCCCATTCTGCAATATTGGGGAGTTTCCAGCGAAATCAGGACCTAACCGCGCCTATCAGCGTCGTCGCTCATCGTTCTGTGATTGACAGCTTACGTTGGCCAATCAGGTGGCGAGTTCGAGTGAGCCCGAATGAAGCCGAGTGCAGCCTGAGTGACGCCGAAAAAAGACGAACGGCAGCCATTGTTGTTCTGCGAGTGCCTTCACTTCTTACTTTTGTTGGTCTCAAACGGTCTCAAACTTCTTTTTTGAGGCACGGAATTTACTATTAAGATATCGTTTGGATAGAATTTAGTTGTTTAACTTCATATATGTGGTCAATTAATCATGACAGAGCCTATTTAAAAATATAAATTCAGAGAACCGGGAGGGGCGGGCTGTGACACGCATGTATCCGCATAAGGCAACCTATTTTGGGCTGGGCCGTCTCAAAAGTCCCGGTGCGTCATATTAGTGACGGAGGTCGTAAAAATCCACTGCAATTGGCTGAAGGGGAAAAACGATCATTGGCTGAGGGGGTTGTCAGTCAACGGTATTACTCCCGCCCAACTCCAGCCCGCAGCCAATATTGCAGAATGGGCGATCATGCCAGACTCCTTCCTGACATCGAATGAAAATGAGATTTCCGGAGGGAGGGTTTACCAGGCTAGACATGCAAGGCCATGGCTCTCTTCCATGCATTCACTGGATCAGACAGCACATCGTAATTCAAATTCAAGGGTAAGCGATCCTGATGGAGGAATCAGGTCCATGATGCCTGTCCACAACCCCACTGATTATGGGTGGAAGGAAGAGGACGGCAAGCTGCTTCCCATTTGGACCACACTGCCCCTCGCCAAGAATGTATTAAACCTAGATGTGAAGTGCACTTGTAAAAGTACTTGTATGCCTACCAACACTCGGTTCAGATGCATGAAGGCAAAGAAAGTTGAAATGCGCACGTCTGTGCAAGTGTAACTGTGAGAACTAGCTGGACCAGAGCAATTTCCAAGACTGTATGTGTGAGACATTGTTTCTTTATTAAACTATTGTACATATTGTGGTACAGTTAAACCATACATAAAAATGTAACTATTGTTGTATCGAAGTGTAATAATATGTTTTATCTCACTAGAACTATGATCCTCTTTTTGTTTGTGGATATGCACCAATACTGGAAAACATGTTTTTTATTTGTGTAATATGCTTGAAGAACCAAATGCTACTCCTGATCCTGTATCCATACATATCTCATATGTTCAGATCGGATAATCATATAAAAAGTTACAACAATTAACATATTTTGCTGGGGCTGGTAGGGGGTTGGCAACTGCCGATGCCCCCTAGAGGCCAATTTTTTATCTTTGTGCTTAAATCTTCGACCAAAATTGTTCTATAGACCCTTACCTTCAAATAAGTAGTGAAAATGAAACTTTCACATGAATTGTAAATGAAAATAAAAAATTACATTGACACGGAACCCCACTATAAATTCTCTCTCTTGCGCGCTCTCTCTCTCTCTGTGTCTCGCTCTTGCTATCTCACACGATCTCTCTTTCTCTCTCTCTGGAAAGCAATTGAATGGACTCGCTAGTGTGGTGTAGCCAGCGAAAAGCTGACACTTAGTGTTTGAATCATAACCTTTGATTGACTGATGATAAAACTTGACACAAGAAACAGACTACAGATTACAGAACATTTTGAAATATAGAAATGCATTTATCCATCTAACCATAGGAGATGTGGGAGATATTAATACAGTGCCCAAGTTGTTGTTGGTCTTGGTCTAAAGCTATAGCAATGCGCAAAAATGTGCCTGACTACACCTCATTTTAAGACCATCGGTGCAAGTACATTTGCTACTTACACAACACGGCGCTGGCTGTGAAAATGACTAAATTGATGCTGCACTGTGATGCGTCTTGTGCTTGTGTAAGATATGGCCCATATTCTTGCTATTAAAAATTGTTTTGATGTCTGCACAGTGCACAAAGATTGCAAGTCAAACGTGTGTGTGTGTGTGTGTGTGTGTGTGGGTGTACTATATGCGTGCATGCATGTACTGTATCCTGTGCCTGTGTTTGTTTGTCTGTCACTGTGTGTGCCTGTCACTGTGTGTATTGGGATTTGTGCCAGCTCTTGTTTCGATCATTACGTCTGTCAGTGTAAAAGCATTCTGTTAAGCCAGCTGATATGTCAACTCTTCTCGGTAATTGTTTATTCACTTTAAAGTTTTCCGTGAAGGTGAGTTAGAAAATTGCTTCCGTCCTGTTCCCCGCCAAAGTTATTAGCCGTAGCTTTTACTGAACACAAGATTCTAATGAATGCTTGGTCCATAGGGGCCCATCTGAAGCTGAGCGTGCGAAGTGTGTATGGGAGTCTTGTCTCCATCTGTTCACAGTAAAATCCTGAGTGTTAATTCCACTCTTGAGTGTCCAAATGGAACCTACTTAGATTATTTATATTCTCTCAAGAATTGTATTAACACTCAGGATTTTTCAGTGTTCCCACTTCTCATCCCTCCTCTTGAATCTCACTGGTTTACCGATATCATTACTGTACATCTAAACTGTGCACACATCAAAAAGCATTGCCTCTATGGCAGGGAAGAGAGCATCACCATCAAGATGGGGGGGATTCCCAAAGGAAAGCCTGCATTATTGATGCACTCCCAGTAAACAACCTCACATAGCATGCTTTCATGCTCTTGACCTGACCTCCACATTAGTTTTTCCCCTTGTTTTTCCAGGGTGAAGTTGTGGGCAGCGCTGGTGAAGACGGCCAGGAAACAAGAAGTTTGGGACGTTTGCCGAACTGCTTGTCGATTCTGCTTGCTTTATGATGATGGAAGGTGGAACGCTTCTAAAGTTGAGAGTAAGGTTCATTGAAGCTGTTACAATGAGGATCTACATTTAAATGTAAAGCCTCCGACACTTTACCAATGGGTTGCATGTCTATAATGTCCACAGTGATAAATATTCTCTATATCGCTGTAGTAAGCTGCAGCAGCCTAGTTTATTTATTCTAATGCCAATGGGTGACGGAAGAACAGGCAGAGTTGCAACTGCATTTAGTTGCAGAGCACAGAATAAACATGAATGAAGTAACCCGACCAACCCATGGTCTATTTGATGCTAAAAGTTTTCGGACTGGAAAGTTCCCCCAGCGATACCGAGAAGATGGACAAGTAGGCCTTGAGTTGCTGTCTTTTATATGCACTTCATAAGATAAATAAATGTAGATGAGCTTGAAAAATGCTGTTCCTTGAAGTTAAATTCCCATCGAATTGATTGAGAGGGAGACAGACAGATGTTTGGTTATTGCATGGCTTGAAGCAGGAAGTTTACATGTAACATCAGGCAATAATATGTAAATGAACTGCGGAACGCATCGTTCTGTCTTGGGACAGTATCGTCTGTTTTGTTAATCACAGGGATAATAAAGAAGGAAGAGGAAGTAAAAATGGAACATTTACAAACACTAGTACTTATGCAATGGTAATTCTGGTTCTTCTTTCAGCATCAACTTATTTATTGTCACATCACAAGTTTACACCAGTTACCAGTTACATTTTAAGATTGAACATCTGGATTGAATGGCTTGAATTCTGACTATTTTGTGTAGTTTCTGTCTAAGCCTAACCAGAATGTACAGGAAGCAATGTTTTATCAGCAATAGTAGTGCTCCAATAAAAAAGCTACTTCACAACAACAATGTTGGTGTAACTAAGATATAATAATACATATATTTTGCACATGCATAGAATATCTACTACGAGTCAATTCTTTTGATTTTGAGTGTAAAACCGACTTGCTGTAGCCTGGTAAACCCCCCTCCCTCCGGAAATCTCATTTGCATTCGATTTCAGGGAGGAGTCTGGGATTGCTGGGGAGTAAAGCTGCCCGGTCCGCTGCGTGTTAGAACCAATCAGCGGCTGCTAGGGGCGGGATCATCCAATCACCTGCCAAGTAGCTTGAAAAAATGAAAACGCCGTCTGTCATCGATTCTGCTACCGGAGTCTCAGATGGAAGTAGGCTGTGAAACAAAATGTGTGTCAAGCTTCTTCCATTTGACGGAGTCAGGATAGACTTGCTGCAGAGGGATAGCGACTTGGCTAGTACTGTAGATACTGTTCCATATGCCGGATGGACAGTTTGCGGCTGATTGCCCCCCCCCCCCACACACACACACACACACACACACACAGACACAGGGTATAAACAATATCTACACCCTGGCTTCTTGCATGGCGGAGATAATGGTCCATGCCACATACAGTATATAATATAGCCTGCATATCATGTCTCGGTGTCAGTAGTAAAGAGTAAGGAGAAGGTGACGGCCAATTCTCACAGGCGTCTAATTCCAATCTCATTTCAATCCAGCAGGTAAATGCTGGAAGCAAGAGATTCACAAGGAAGGTGGTAATGGTCACAAACAGACCCAAAGCTCAGAAAGGGACTTACTCTGCCTCCTAGCGGAAGTTTGCTTCATCAATGCTGAGGTAATCACAGCACTTCTCTAACCTGTGTCCTGCAAACATGCAAACTAACCTTTGTCCTGTGTCCTGCAAACACCCCAGCACACATGCACGCACACATACGTTAAGAAATAATAGAGTAAACAAATATAGCTCATTTAGTTTTCAGAGTTATACTTGCCAGCAACATTGATTGAACTATCTGAGACGATAGGAAAATTACATGAGATATATTATATTTTTTTAGGATGGATTCACAATATGACATTGAGAACAAAGAGTGCTCACAGCAGCAGACATGCATTATGGTATTTTAATAAGCCAGGGTGGGGATGGATGGTAATATACCGGATGTTGTTTTGGCTGGTGCACGAGTAGTTATACTGTTGTACCCACATTTCATCAAACCAGTTGATTTGTTTACGTCCACAGAGACCTTAACATGGCAGCACTTCCAGAATGAAAATACAGCAGATGACCTTGCCAAGACCAGATACGGTGTCTTGACGTTGCTGCTGCACTTATAAGTGTCTTTCTTTGTACTATGGCTCACAGCTGGCTCTCTCTTGCCTTATAGGAACGTTTTTAATTCCTTTTACAAATACACACCTCCAATATGATGGCAGGGGGCTATTTTCTATTTTCATCTTTCTAGGCTCATGTTAGTTGTCTGCTGCAGTAGCCGAAGACAATCATTTCCCGTATCTTTGGTCTCTAGTTGAGTTGTAGTGATAAGTCAAGCAATTTCACGCAAATGTTCAAGATCTCTTGTATGCACACATGTGATGCGTGAGCTAGTACTAATTTCACTAATTCGTCAAAGTGGCTAATGTTGTTTTTATGTTGGGGTTATGAATGGTGCAGGTCATGTCAATATTGCACTTTGAGAGGAGAAATGTAGGCGTTTTGTTGTCTTGTTTTGGCCACCATCCAGAAGCTACGAGCAGAGGGGGTGCAGTTCAACAGCCCTGCCGTCCCCCCAGGGGAGAGAGGGGCTCATGTGTCTGCAGACGATCCACACTGGGCTGTGTACAGGTGGAAACACCCACCCATTCATACGTACACTATTGCACACACACACACACACACCCTTTCACTCTCAATGTTGCATGGTGTCCTAGGAGCCATGGTAATCCCAAGCAATTCTATCTTTAGGAAAAAATATCCTTCGGGATAATTAAAATGATGTTCACGCTTTCCCGTTTAATTCATGTATTATTTTCATGTAATAACTTAAAATAACTCAAAATGACATTCACGCCTTCCCTTTGATTAATGTATTATTTTCAAGTAATTACTCAATTATTTCCAGCAGTAATTGACTTTTGCACAATTTGCATTACTTTGTCTCCCAATGTTTTGTTATTTAGTTTTCGTACACCACAGTCTGGTAAAAACATAAAAACGGATTTTCTAATACAGTATCTCATTAGTTTTTCCTTGTAAATGATGAAGAACACGTCTCTGTTGACTGTAGTAGCTCTAAAATCAGCAGGAGCTCTAATTGCTGGAGGGCAGCACATGACATCAAATCTGCATGTGCACTGCATGCACCCACGCATATGCATAATATGTACGAGTAAGCATATTTTACAAATGCTATCAATTTAGTCTACGTTTTAAAACCGGAATAAATGCATACAGTATAATGTAAAGCAGCGCTGGCAAAAGCAAAAAAATCACAAAACCTCCCAAATTCACAGTGTTACAACATACAACACTTAAATCTATAGGATATAAAAATGCTAGTGTGTGTATTCCAAAACGTTCCCTTTGGCAAAGTCATAAATGTCGTTATAACAATAGACCTTGTCACAGGAGCATCTTCAGATTTTAAAACTTTCTTTTATATAGCATAATGATACCCCTCAAAGAATAACTTTTATCAGATCTAGAATGTTTGGTGTCAAAAGGTTTATGGGTGTTATTATACACTGGGCACAGATGCCATCTGGATAATTGCCATCTGTCAGAAGTGCCAAGGGTCTGATATTTGAATGAATTATTATTCAGTGGTGGGTCATTAGAAATCACATGCCAATACTTCATGATAGCGTTTTCATCATATAGGTCTTATGAGTATACAGTAGATAGTGAGTGATTCATGTTTTTTGCACTTCTTGTTTAAAAAGTCAGATTGTGATATTGTGAATATTATAGGACTCATCAATACACTCCCTGGCTAGGAAGTGTTGTTCCTCTGAAGCCATTGGGTTTCGGGGGAGGACTGGAATGCCAGCAGGGCTATCAAACTAACCAGTCGTGGAAACAATTTGACTTTAAGTTTTTAATTGACCAAATAGTGCATGGTCAGCAATTATCCATTAATAAAATATGTGACAAAATGCTACATTAATTTGTGGGAAATGTAACCATTCGCCTGTAAATAGCCCGTCGGTGCTGATGACCTGTCCCTGGTGCTCCAGTCATTTAACTTTGCGGTGCTAAACTTGTTAAGCATCACTTAATCACTCTTGCTATATCATTAGCACAACTCTTCAAGCAGACTTCAATGATCAGCAATGTTGAAAGTTATGTTTGAACCAATCTGTTTTATTCTCATCGTAGTTGTCAGCTTTATTCTTTCCTAACAGAATCCTCCAATTAAGTTGTGTTTCAATTATTTATGTAATACACAGTATATGCTTTTACTGTATATATTTCTGTTTAATGTATTTTCTGTTTAATGTATTATCTGTGAAGCACTTGGCAACTTTGGAAAAGTGGCATTACCTCAACTCCCTTTCTACTGTGGTAACTTTCTTTCTAAATTCGATAATCACTCGAGGAGTTAGTTAGATGTTACATTTTCTGCCTTTCTTTCTCTCGCTCTCTCCAATACAAACTGTCGTCTTCTCTTTTCCTGTGTGTGTAACTACTTAAACCTTCTTTGAAACTTTGTTGATAGGAGTCCCCAGGGGTCTAGACTTTATTCCTTTTTTCCATCTACACCAAATATCTTAACCCGAAAAAATAGCCGATCTACAAGCTCGCATCTCATTGTGTTCTGATGCGTTGTGACCTTGTAGGCCGGCTATTATCGTTGAATGTTCACCTAGTATGACATGCAGAAGCAAGGTACGAACATGCATGCGTTCTCCCCCCCCCCCCCCCCCCCCCATCAGAGACTGGATCCAAGATCTGTCTGCCTATGCCACGTCCAGCTTCCTGCGGGCAGCAGAGCTGGGCTCGGAGATCAAAGAGCATTGGGTGGTGGCCAATACGGCCGTATACCTGTGGAATTACAACAAGCACCTGCTGGTGGCTGGAGAGTACCGCCACCTCATGCCAACATTCCAGAGGCTCGTGGGGATGTTCAGACAAACTGAGGTCTATGGGTGGGTGTCTGAATCACTGAATCACCAAGCATTGCTCCTTGTTTAACCCATTCAAACCATGAAAGCATCTGTGTAACCACTTTATCCATATTTTATACTTTGGCACAACATGTGTGCAAATATTTTAATATGTATTTTTAAAGGGAAACTTTCTGAGGGTCCCTATTACAACATATTTTGAGATGGGGTTGGCGGCCAAATACATATAATTTTGGGGGTCCTTGACATGAAAAAGTTTGAGTACCACTGATATAACAACATTAGTTTTTCAGAAAACTGTTAGGATTTTGAAGACATTTGTCTCAGGTCTTAATGGGTTAGAGGTCATAGTGTTATCAAGCCTGAGGGTGATACAGTCTGTATACATTTCTAGGCCTTTAGCATACCAAGCAATGGAGGAGAGTTGTTTCAATTCACAAATATGCTAGACTGTTGGAGCTACTCCATCAGCAGTGAACACGAGGCAGACTAATTAGAACTTTAAAAAAAACTTTTACAGCCAAGTAAGCCTTGCTTCTAAAAGTTCTGAAGCGTACTGAATGAGTCACCCTATTCCCACGTGCTGTCAGAGTCACCTTTTTAAGATCCTTTTTTCAGTTCATCGTCTGAGGAGCTGTGCCTTGGTGATATAACAGAATAAGAACCATGTTAAACTCCAGGCTGTGTGAGACAGAATTAAATGTTCATGAATACTGACTGAACTGACCTAGGGCGTAGGGGTAATTATGTGAATTTTGATTCATTGATATTCCCCTGCTGTAGTATCCAAAATATTATGCAGACACATTTACTCCAATTTCATGGGTATACTGTATAGTTAAGTTATCTGAAAAAGTATTTTAGGATGAAAGCACCACATCAAGTGCATTTTTTGTCCCAAAATTTTGTGGAACACTCTTTCTGTGTTGGGCAGAGATCGTATTCTGTTTGTGCTGCTGTGCGACGCCGTGGCTCGGGGCTTCATCCAACCCCTGTGTGAACCAGATGACCGCAGATCAGCTCCGGCTGAGGACAAGGCAAAGAAAGGAGCCGGGAAGGTGATGGAGAGGGTCGGTAACCTCCATGGGGTCCCCATAGACCCAGCCGCCCTCCAGGACATCCGTAAGGCTTTGGAGGTGTGTATGAGTGCGAGCGTGCATGCGTGTCATTCTACATCTATATCTGAGCATGTAGCTGTGTGTTTTGTGCCTTTATTTATATCTGTCTTCATGTATTAGTGTTTTAGATGGCGGGTGCCTTTTTGTGTCTTGACAGAGAGTAGGTATGCAAAGGTTCACGCTGTAAGCCAAAGTGTTGAGCTGGCATGGGTGGTTTGAAGTTAATTAGATTTGTCAGACCTAAGCTCTGTGCACCGTTAGTGTGTTTCAACTGTCATATCTTTCCACCCGCCAAGAGGTCTTTTGTTTCCTGCGCAAATAAAAATACTTAAATAAAAACTGCTGACTGGAACAAACACACTTAAATGCTGATTGGGACAGATTGCTCAGAAGGACCACGGATTCTTTATGAAATATCAAAGGCGGGCTTGTGTTACGACGATGGAGAGATCGTACTTTGCATAATGTACATTGACCTGCCTACATGCGTGTGATTGTGCTCTCGTATGCTTGCTGAATAAGAACCTGTCATGGAGCTAAACTGCTTCGTACCTGACACAACAGTATAATATGATGAATATGACAGTCTGAGAGTGAGATCTGAATGGACCGTGAAAGTCATAGGAATCTCTTTGAATGCATGTTTTTCTTTACATCAAAGAACTGAAGTGTGGCTTTCCTCCATCTTCTGCCACACAATCGTCTCATATACACATTAAGGCACACATGTGTGCACAATATGCATGCATGCATGCCCCCGCAAGTACACTCAAACATACACATATGTCCCCACTATTACATGGCCTCTTTGTGCAAATGAAGTCTTATTCATCCGTTCTTGCTGCTGCAGTTAAAAGCTATTTTCCTTCTTTTATTATATTCAAAGGACCTGACAATCCCATAAGTTCATACTCCAGATGAAAGGCCCCTTTATCAGTGTATTATTAACTCAACATCTTCCTTTTTTGAAGATACAGTTAAAAATACCCTTTCAAACTGTTTCATTTTGCAACTCTCACTTTCTTTATTGAGAACACTGGAGAAGGAAACGGTGGGAGATAGATTATAGGTTTATTATAGATGAATTATTCCTCCTCCTTCGGGGCGACACAGCAGGTAAGCGGTCGACCCTTTGATCATGCATCGATGCAGAGTCAAACACTCCTGTTGGATGGTGAAGGTTCAGACAGCGGGGAGTAGCAGGGGTTTAAAAGGGGAGTTTTGGACCTAGAGTATGGTAAATATATATTACAGGGCTTGCTGTGATTGGATAACTGCGGAATAAGGTAATGGTGGTGTTGGGGTTGAGTTAGTGGTACATTGAACATGAGGATCTCTCCTCGGACCTCCCGAACCTCTGTGATAAACTCCAATTTCATGTACTGTACTGCAGGCTTACATCATAGAAGACGTGTTGTCTTGCGTGAAGATTACTTGGTCTACAGTGTTGCCAAAGACTAGCATGTGTTTACTGACTGTGTTAAGACTAGCTTGCAGATACACAACATGCTGTAACATAACACCACTTTATGAACGCTCTCAGCCAAAGTGCCTTACAGTTTTTGTCAATGAAAACACTTTTAACAATGGAGGCCCCCATGGGAATTTCACCCGCGTTGATGCCATGAGCTATGCTTTGCTAGCTATACAGAAACACGCAGCCCTACACAAATTCTTTATGTTGTCGCTTACGTACAGTATATGTCTTTCTAGCTGTGCGACTATGCCCTTCGCCTATCTAACTGCAATGTCCCAGGGGAACATGTCCCCATCGCAGTGAGAAAACAAGTTGTGGCCACATGGGTACAGATCAAGACACACCTGCAGCAGCAGATCGGTCCAAAGATGGACATTGATGATGAGGTAAACCTTATGCCCTATTTAAATGTTTTAAAAAATATATATCTACAATCTCGGCGTCACATCACAACGTATTGTGAGCTTGTACATCTGTTGTTGTATTATTATTATTTAACTATTTTGAAAACTATTTTGTGTACTGGCCTCAAATGCCATCTACTGTAATCCTGAATTTGACTACCATGAAGCAGCTGCTTTGTTGGCATGCCAATTTTCTATTCAATTAACATACAACTAATTACTTCATTCTAATGTTGCTTTTGCTTCATATGCCACTGTTCATTCATAATGTGCGTTTATGAAGCGCAAGTTAAACTGTTAATTACTGTATATCCGTTCTGCTGTATGAGCTATTTCATGACTTTCTGGTGTTCTGATTATTATGGAAGTATATAAATGTGTCTCTGATCAGCAGTAGATCTTACGTGGTCCTTTGATGTGACAGCGTTCACATGCAAGTGGTCAGTAAGATGGGAAAAACAGCTTGACAATTTGCCAGTTAAATGGTTTGATTTGTCGGCAGAATACTTTCACTGTTGGTTGACTAAGCAATATACAGTCAAATAAATCCATCTGTGTATCCATTTGTAATTCTGAGAGTATACCAGTGTAACCAAATGTACCCGTAAGGGACCATTTGGTTACACTTTTATACTTGGGAGTTAAATGAACATTGAGGATTTTAGAGGACAGTCGCCCTTGTGAAATGCTTTGAATGAATCTCTGTGAAATGGGGTCACTTTCACGCATGCAAATTAAGAAATGCAGTGTTAATATAACTGGTAATTATCTGTAATTGCAATCAATAAATCATTCATCGCGTCATTTTCCACACGACGGGAAGTCATGCATTATCGACGACATGCATCTCGTATGTATTTGGAACACATGCTGTAGCGTATAGTGAGTTTAGAATGCGGGTACGCAAATGCATAATTTACCAGCATGTAGTAAAATACTGTACATTGCTCTGTAATTATACATACAGAACCATTGTATATCCATCACAGTACTACCTACAATGATTTACTTATGTGTGTGTGCATGCATGTGTCCCTGCAGTGTATAAATGAGTCCGTGTCGGCCATGACGCGCGTGCTGGTCGGAGTGGAGATGCTCCGGTGCAACAGCAACCCCAGGCAGATGGAGTTCTCTGTACCCAGCCTCTCCACAGTATGTACCTCTGTGTGCACGCACGTTCCCGTTCTATATTGCATGTCCCGGGTTGCACGAAACAGATGCCCGGCACGCCCTGTGCGTGTAGCGCTCGGATCCTCTGTTTGTGTCTGAGTCTGTGTTAAGTCCTGTAGCGCGCCCTCATCACTATGCGCCGGGTACGGTTGCTGATGGCTTTTGTGTGACTTGAGTTGTACCGTACATTGTTCTATTTTTAATTTGTGCTGCCTGCGTTAAAGAAACATTTCATCTGTTCCCCCTGATGTGTCCTACTCCCTACCTCACCATCCCCAACTCCCTCGCTCCGTCTTTCTGTCCCCTCCTTTTTTCTCTGTTTTTTTTGTCTCCCACTCCCCAACCTTCTCCTTCCCCTTTCGCCTCCCTCCCACTCTTCTCCTCTCCTTTCCTTCACTCTTCTCTTGACCCAATTTCTTTCCTCTACTCCTCCCTCCAATTTTTCTCCATCCCTCCTCCTCCCCCTCCTCCCTTCGTATCACTCTTTGCCCCCTTTCTCCCTCCCTCCCTTGCTCGGGACTCTACCTGTTTTCCACTGCTCTTCTTCTTCTTCTACTCTCCCACTCACTCTACACCTCCTCCCCACTCCCTCTACACCTCCTCCTCGCTCCCTCTATGCCTCCCTCCCTTCATGTCAACCCTGAATCTCACCCGCCTTCTCCCTCACTCCCTTGCCTTAAATTATTTCCCCTCCCCTCTCTGATGATTTCCCAAATTCCCTTCCCTCCTGCCTCGTTTTCTTGTGCCTCCTCCTTCATGCCTCCACACATTTCCCCCCCTCCTGCCGCCCCCTGTCATCCCTTCTTTCCTCTCTTCCACCTCCCTCCCCTCCCCTCTTCCCTGTGTGACATGTTCCCTCGTTAAAGCTGGTGCGCATGGCGTCCGACTGCTTCTGGAGCGATGCGGTGGTGGAACTGCAGGTGTGGGGCCAGCTGGCTGCCTTCTGCCACTGTGGCAAGGAGCACAGCCTAGTCCTCCTCTGCACACAGAGTGCTCTGCAGCTGGAGACGGCCGCGGCTCAAAGGCTCAAGGCCGCGCCCTGTGCCCTGTAAGTGTAGCTGACCCCCAGTCAGATTACTGTGACTCATGTTTCAACACCAGTGGTGGAAAAAGTACTCACATTTTTCACTTAAGTAAAAGTATCAATACTGCAATGTAGAAATACTCTGTCACAAGCAAAAGCCCGGAATTCTAAATTTACTTGAGTAAAAGTACAAAAGCAAGGGGCACGGTGGTGCAGTCGGTAGCGCTGTCGCCTCACAGCTAGAAGGTCCTGGGTTCGATTCCCGCCAGGGACGCTGTGGGCGCTGGGGGCGTGTCTTCTCCTCCGCGTCATCAGCGCCCATACCCAGGGTGGGGTTGGCGAAAGGGCCTACTCTGTGTGGAGTTTGCATGTTCTCCCCGTGTCTCCTAGGGTAGTTAATACCCTCACAAAAACATGTAGTAATCCTGGTCGCTATACCGCCTCCCCCATGACAGCCGGGGCGCCTGATGGAAGGGAAGGGAACTGGTTGGAATAACGTGTTCCTTCCACGCGCTACGTCCAACCAGGGAAACTCCCCCCTGTCAGGTGACAAGAAGGTCAGTTGGCTCTCATGCACTGAAGGAAGCATGAGCTCGGCCCTGGCCTCCCTGGCTGTGGGGGACTGGTGTAGCGCTGGTGTAGGGCTGGTGTAGCGCCCAGGATCACTTAGGAAATTGGCACCGGGTGAAAAAAATGGGTTACAAAAATCGCGGGATAAAAATTATTAAAAACAAAAGTACAAAAGTATTGGTATCAAAGTCTACTTAAAGTACCAAAAGTAGAAAGTACTCATTGTGCAGAATGTCGCATTTCAAGTTTTCAAATGTATAAACATCTTTTGAAAATAGCAGATCTACAAGCTCACAATGCGTCGCGATGCTTATCATGTTTGATAAGCCTGATGCAACGCATTGTGAGCTTGTAGATCGGCTATTTTCAAATGGCCGAAACGTATATAGGGCTGAAGTGGTTAATGTATGTTTTGTAATAATAATCAAAATCTACAAAGTAACATAGTAACTGAAGTTTTCAAATAATTGTAGTGGAGTAAAAGTACTAAATTTCCCTTTGAGATGTAGTGGAGTAGAAGTAAAAGCATTGGAAATACTCCAAATACATCAACATTGTACCTACAGTAAGTACAGTAGTTCTGTTTAAGATACACCCAGAATTTGGTTCACTCTAACCCCCTTTTTTGGGCTTGTTTCTCATGAGGCCTGTAGTTGATGTGAATGCTGGCTGTGCTTATGTTGTTGGAAAAAGTGGGTGTGGTTGAGATTTTTTTTCACGAGGTGAAAATGACACCTAGTGCCCATGAGAGAACATTGCACTCAGTGTTTGCATGATCTTATTTTTTTCTTAAAGTTTGAGACGACCACAATGGAAGAATTGGTCTGAATAACTGATGTACAGATTGATAACTGATAAACTACTGTTCCAGGTACGGTCCATCTGCAGTGAACGAGATGTTGAGCAGTGCCGCCTGTTTGAGGGGTTTGAGTTTGGTCCATGAGTCTAATGGTGATCCACGCAGTTACACCGATGCTATGAAAGTGCTCCTCTCCAGTGTTAGGTGCTGCTCACTACATAAATTAATACATTTTTCTAGCCTTTGGTATATCCTTGCATGTTTGATAAGCCTGATTTATACTTTGTTGCGTGCTGGCATCGCCCACCGAAAATAGCTTATCTACAAGCTCACAATAGCTTATCTACAAGCTTTCAGTGTGCAATACAGCACAAAGACAAATATAAACCAGGCAATGCTTTTTGGTTTCTTTCATCATTATTGCAACCATCTCTGCTCCTCTCAGCTACGCAGAGAAAGCTGAGGACCTGGCACTGTGCACGGCGGCGGCCAGACACTACTGGAACACCTGCCTGCCTTTGACACACACCCCAGCTGAGAGATGTCAACTCCAACAGCCCCTTGAGAAGATCCTGAGTGCCCTGACCATCACCGGCAACAAAGACACTGTAATGTGTAAAATCCCTGGGGGAGAAAAAAAAATTGCACTGTACACAAGTTATCTAATCTCTCTCTGATACAGTATGTGCTTCTGGACTATGGAAATGCTAACTGCCCACAATGAATGGACGATGGACACTGAACCCCCTATTGGCCATGTTCACACGCCAGCCATTTTCCTCATACTTGGAGGGTGGGAAACCACAGGAGGGTCAAAGTGACTGTATATCAAGCACCTTAAATGCAGAGTGGCGAACATTTAACGTGGCGTTACGATTTTGGGCATGTCATTATAGGTGTCATTCCAAAACAGTTTTTTTTCCACACGTGAAGTAAAAAAATTAGTTCAATCTAGAATTTTACAGTCAGAGGAATTATTGCCAGCACTTACAGAAATGTCCTTCAGGTAACTTTATTTAATTGGCACGGGGCAGGAAATTGAACAACGTGCAGTACGCGTTTCAGCACAAAGCCATGCATCTTCACTGCTACACAATCAACGTATAGCGTTGAAGAAGACTTTGTACTGAAACGCGTACGTTGTTCTGTTTGCCAATTAAATAGAAGCACCTGAAGGACATTTCTGTGAGTGCTGTATTTTATTAATCAAGGTCATGCATTGTTCTCACTGTAATGTACATGTATCTGCTGTCTCACTGTAAGCACCCACTCCCCTATCGAGGTTAAAGGCTCTAACGTGTTGATGCTTTTCTTCTTTTTTTCTCCTATAGAAGCAGGAGGAAGTGAAGTACTTGACAACCCTCACTACGGTGCCTCCTGGGAGCTCTCAGCCTGAAGCATCAAGTGAGTTTGTAAAGGAACTTCAAATACTTACATGTATGGCTTTTCAGTGTCTGTGCCTTTTGTCAACGGCTTTATAAATGTGTTATCCCATACCGCAGCTATAGTTAGAGGGCACAGAGAACGTTATTCCTCCCATGATAGAGAAGTAAGCTTTGAGGTCTGCAACATTTTGCATGTTGTACAGTGTTTTGTGCGTCTGCGCAGGCTAGTGAACCCTGAGCACTCTGTGTGCTATGGAGAAAAGATTGCGTTGGAAACTCATCTTGTGGGCTTTATTTCCTCTGTGTTTGCACGTGTGTGTGTGTGTGTGTGTGTGTGTGTGTGTGTGTGTGTGTGTGTGTGTGTTTTTGTATGTGTGGGCGCATGTACAGGTGAAAATGGTTTGACCGTTCGTGTCGCAATTTACAGCCTGCTGTTCTACATCCACATGGATAGATCAGACTGGAAAAGTGCGTTGCAGTTGCTGGACAAAGCAATCAGAGACATGCCTCGAACTAGGCACCGTCTGTAAGTACAAAACACACAATAATCTATAATCCATAGCTGAATGGGTAGAGAAGGCCGTCTGGGAATCAGAAGGTCCCTGGTTCGCCCCTCCCCCGGTCGCCCCAGTCTACATGTCAAAGTGTCCCTGAGCAAGACACTTAACCCCCAACCGCTCCCCGGGCACAGTACTAAGGACTGGTAAATGCAGAGTAAACTAATTTAATGTAAGTGCAGTGACAAAAGAAAGACCCCAACGGAGCGGAGACTATTCATATTTATCGCACGCCGGTGTCACTTGCTGAAAATCTGTTTCGTTCGGTAAGCGACACCGTCATCCTAATACGTTTTAACCCATTAAGACCTGAAGCCGATTCTACAAATGTCTTCTAAATCTCAACACTTTTCTGAAAAAACCTATGTTTCTATATCAGTGGTGCTCAAACCTTTTCTTGTCAAGGACCCCCAAAATGATATGTATTTGGCCACCGACCCCCATCTCAAAAAATATTTTGTTCCAGGGACCCCCAGAAGCAAAGATTTGAGTTAAAAATGTTTGCTTTAAAAATATATATATTCAAAGATTTGCACACATGTTCATGATTTTTCAAAAATAGCAGATCTACAAGCTCGGAGCTTGTAGATCTGCTATTTTTGAATAGCCAAAGTGTAAAATCATGCTTTTTAGCTCAAATCGAAAAATGACACAGATGCGTTCCAGGTCTTAGGATAAATAGATAGATACAAACTTACTGTATAGTAGCAGTTTTTTAGCATGTGTTTTACAGATTTTCCAAATAATCATATTAACAACCAGCGTTTCCTGCATTGCTTGGCGACGATGACTCCTTTGGTTGACCCCTGTGAATATTTGTATACATTGCATTGTATGCTCAGTCTTTAAATACACAATCCATATTTACTCGCTCTTCTTGGCGTATGAAAATGGGTTATAATATGGCATTGATTTTATCATGCCGTGGTCCCCACATCATGGCTGTGTTATCCTCTCTGTTGGCCCAGGCTGCTATATAAACACCGCGTGTTGACGCGAGCGAGGCTCGGGGAGAGTGTGTCGATGGACATGCAGAAGTTCAGGGACGAAGGCGAGATCTACTGTTCTGACATGTGGCGCCGGGTGGCTCTGTGTGCCCGGGACCTGAGCCAACAGCTGACCTGTTATCAGAACGCTATCACATCTCTGGTGGTAAGAGCTAGAATAATACATTAACGAAATGCAATTAAAGAAAATATTTCAATTAATTATTAATTCATCATTAATTCTATCGCTATCACATCTCTGGTGGTAAGAGCTAGGATAATAAATAAACGAAATACAATAAAATAAAGTATTTCAATTAATTATTAATTCATCATTATTTAAAAAAAAATGAAGAATCTACAAGTGAGCTTTTAGATTTTCCCTATGTTCATGTTTTTCTTTTAAGCCATTTGTCAACAGGGGGCCACAGCCAGAGGCTATAGCTATATGGGGGTCCTTGGCATGGAAACGTTTGGAAACCCCTGGACTATTAGCCTGTTATAGTATGCTTCACTATAGTCACTATGGTGAAGGATGTTAAGAAGTCTACATCGCCATCTTGTGGCGCCAACATGTCATTACATGTATTTTATTTTCTATTGAACTGAATAGATAATGTTGTTCTATAATGTCCTATTTTTCAGAATGTTGAGAGTCAGTGGCAGAAGGTAGGCTTTCTGCTGGAGTTTGGAGAGTGGCTTTACAGCCAAAACTTCCCTATAGCCGATACCCAGAACCAGGTCCAGTGGGCCATAGACATTCTTCTACATATGGACACAGCACAGGCAGAGGGAGAAGATGGTTAGTTGCTAAATACTAAAAATGTATTAGGTCATGAGGCCGATGCTTATTGGATTTGCCAATTATGATGGTACACCCTAATTCCCCAGACAAACCTAAAGTGACGGAGGGTAAACATTTGGATAGTTCCCCTAGAGGTAAGCATGGCCGATCTCGAAGAGGTTTCTTTGCTGTGTGTGTGTGTGTGTGTGTGTGTGTGTGTGTGTGTGTGTGTGTGTGTGTGTGTGTGTGTGTGTGTGTGTGTGTGTGTGTGTGTGTGTGTGTGTGTGTGTGTGTGTGTGTGTGTGTGTGTGCGTGCGTGCGTGCGTGCGTGCGCGCGTGTGTGCGTGCGTGCTATATAGTTGTAGGGACCCAAAGTCTCCACAAGTCCATTGATAAACATTTGCGACCCCAAGACAGGAAGGAAAGTGGTGGAAAGTTAAAATGGCATTTTTTTTAATGAAAACATTGTTTTATAGTCCTCATAATTATAGTAAAGGTGTGTGCTACACATTTTGGTGTGCTACAGAAATATATGTATTTGTTTTACATGTTTTCACCATTATCATAGCCTGAAGGAAAAAGGTACATAATGATGTGATTTGAGATAAGGGTCAATTCACAGCTCTGTAGTGTCAGCTATTATATATTTTTTTCTTCAATGGAATTTTTACACTCCATGAAATTCTCAAAACTCAGCAAATGTTGCTCAAAGGAAAATGTACTCCCAAAGGATGACTGAAAACAACCAAACAGATCAACAAACATCAGAGGGTTCTGAAAAGCACTGCTGGGTCGCATCTTTGTTTTAAGATGCCTACTGTGTACAACCCTTTAAATATTCACCATGAATAATAATGTGAAAACGCAAATAAAACAGAAAACAGTTAGGTACAGTAACAACTATAAAGCCACAAGCAGCTTCATTAACCACTTGAAACCTAGCATCCCTTGGAACATCTGTCGAGAGCAGACCAAGTACAGAGCCAAAGGTCAAGTTTATAAAGTATTGAGGGTTTAAGTGGTTAAGGGGAAAAAAAGTCAAAGCTCCTTTGCATTTTGTGTAGGAGAGCTCACTTGTGAGGCACAGCCTCACCACCAGCATCCATACTCTGTCTGGAGTACACAAGAAGGACGTAATGCTCTTCCTGTGGCCGTGATGAGGTGCATTGTAATAGAGATGGGCGAAGTTTCTGATGAATCAAGTTTGAGTCAGAAATGCTGTAAAACAAATATCAGTGTTAATCTAACTGATAGAGTACAAATGTAACATTGCAATAAGATTTGAAAACGTAATGCCTGTGGGTAAATAATGAACAGATTCTGCATTAGCAAATATAGAGATAAAGATTTAAATACATCATGTGTGTATTGTAGAGGCCCAGTCTAATGATGGTGTGATCCCAGTGAAGAGCGAGTCGCTGGTGGGAGTGCAGGGGTCTGTGTTCATGCCAGTGTTTAAACTGAGGGAGGTGAGGCGTCTGGACAGCCTGGTGAGAGCATACACCTTGCTCGCTGTCATGGAGGGCAGGACCTCACCCCAGTACCAGCTTAACCTTCTCCGAGCCTATACCTTTGTCCTGCAGATATGGAAGGTAAGGGGAACCCAACACACAACCACCACTTCTTTAGTACAAAAACATTTTAATGTGTGTTCAGTACTTTGCAAGTTCATAAACAAAATTAAAAGCTGTGAGGTCTTGTGTCTCTGCAGGTGTCTATGGCAACGGTGCATGAGGCGTTCAACGAGACGCCGAAGAATCTGCCAGCTCAGAAGTCCCCCTCCTCTGCCTCCAAGAAAGACAAAAGCACAGACAAAGACAAGGGCAAGGCCAAGAAAGCTAAAGACATTCAGCCGGTAGGATGTAGCATCACTGTTTCCAATTCACAATCAGTAACAAACAATATTTCATCCTTTGCTGTTTTCATTGAGTTTAATGTCATTTTTAACTTGAAATGTTTCCTCCTCTTGTCCCCATTAATGAATGATGGCGCTTGTAGTCTTTAGATGACCAAGGCCATTTCCATTTTCTAGACATCGATTCAGCTCATGTCTGTGTCAACAACATGAACCTGTCCTGTACCTCCAAAATGTATGAAAGAAAAAAGAAAGATTTGAAAGGCTGGTTATAGAGTGATTGAGTGTGTGTCTAAAATTGGGAAGGCGTTCAGAATTAGAAACATGTCCACTACAGCTCATTTTCACTGCTCCCTTTCATTATCTGGCCAATTAATATCGACATTGCCCTGTTGCCAGTGTTGGGTATCTGCCACTCTTAATACAGTTCTGCTGCAAGCCAATACTAATAACAAATGTCATTCCCTGCTATCATACGCGTGGCCAGCCTCCCCCCACTGATGAGAAACCTAAACGTCAGTGCCAGGAGGAGGTGCTTCCTACCAGCCCAGAGGAGTGGGCCCGCTACGCCTGTCCTGATGAGGCCCGACAGAGTTTCAGAACCAACCGCAGCCCCCACTGTATCAACGCACACAGTATCCCCAAGGAGGCATGGCCACACACACACACACACACACACACACACACACACACACACACACACACACACACACACACACACACACACACACACACACACACACACACACATACACACACACACACACACACACGCTCCACCCCATTACCCTCGTTACCCTCGCTGTGATCCCAGTCATTCCCTGTGGCAAGGTGTTGTGTTTGGCCCAATTATCCATGCAGCAAAGATTGTATCACTTGGCGACAATCCCAGGGTTGAAAGCTCAGCAGCTGGAAACACCGACCCTGGTGTTGACAAGCCATTTTTTGTGTTAACCCAAAGGGCAGGTGGACTGAAGTGGTAGAAATGACACATTATTCTGTTGAGTTTATATGACTAAAACATCAGTGAGATTCAAACATTTTGTTGTGTAATAACTGTTGACTAGTTTATAGTGAGTGGTTCTCAATCGTTTTAATTTCAAGGACCCCCAGACTGGTATGCATTAGGCCACGGACACCTAACTCTGAGACTGTACAAATGTGTACACAGTTACAGACCTGTAAGGGTCCATTTGGTTCCCAACTATGAATTATTTAGCTGGGGACCCCCTAGAACCACCTCAAGTACTCCTGGGGGTCCTCGGACCCCACTTTGATAGGGGATACACAGGTCATCATTAACACATTGATGTAACAATAATGATTTATAGCACTTCTCCAAGAAAGGTTACACAGTTATGTTTTTCCCCATCTGCCGGCAGACTCAGTGCCTGTTCTATCTTGATCTGCTGGCAAAGGAGCTGCAATCACTCTACCTCACCCACCTCACTCTACCCATTTTGCACCTTGCTGAGATCATTGCTCATGACCTTGTAGACAGGAGGAGCCTCTCTGACCTCTACCGTCTCAGGTAAGAACAAGCCTGTATGAAGTTTCATAGTGGTAACTGGCACTGGCTTGATTTACACCTCATTAAACCTTAAACCTGCACTATATATGCATGTTGGAGTGCACTGCCACACAGTTCTGCGTGAAGTCAGTTTAGAGTCTACTTACCCACGATACTATCTACACAGTCCACAGCCTGGTTTTTAATAATAGTTGTACCAGCCTGTCAAGACAAGTAGTGCTGCCTGACATGTCTCAGGATAAATAAATCTCCTCTGCTGCCTTCTCACAGTCAACTCGACAATTCAGTTGCAGCACATACAATAGCATTGTTTTAAAGTCTTGATTTGTTCTCCCTTTGTTTCTCAAGCTGTTTGCTGATTGAAAACACAGAGCTCGTCCAAGAGCTGCTACTGCTGTTGTGCCATACTGATATTTTTCAACCTTAGAGATATACTTCTTCTAGACTAATGTAGCCAGACGTTCATGTTAGTGTTGTGCCAGTCCAAGAAAGTCATCTGGCTCAAGTCATTTTTCAAGTGGCAGAAAAGGAAAAAACAATCAGCAGTGGTATTTCTCCACCCAATCACAACACAGAGCGATGCACTTTTTGTTGTGTGCCATTAATTGCTGTTGTGCCCACATGGGAATCAGAGGGCAGCTATAGGAATAGAAAAACCCTGTAGCCAACAAGTGGCTGTTACTCTAAAGCAGAGATAAAACACTATATTCTTTCTTGAAACATCCGTTGATTTTGACTACATGTGCTTGATGTCCTGGCAATTCTAGATGTACTGTGAGTGACTAAATAATAACTGCTTTTGTGTGTTCCGGTTTCCTCACCTGTTCAGAATTGTGAGAATCTGTTGTCAGTTGGGTCTAGAGACATCTTCACCGTACCATGGAAAGCTCATGAATCTGTGCAGCATCCAAGAACAAGAGCAAATGAGGTTTGTCTATGAAGGGACTCGTAATTTTTTACACTTTGTGCTTTCATGAGCAATGTAATTACATGGTATCCATGATTCCAGGTGCCGCAAAGCCATGGCTCTTCAGCAAGCGAGGAGGGGCTTGGACACTGATGTCAATGAGGTCAGTCAGCTTCGGAGAAAATGTACTGACGTAAATGACCATACCGTTGACTTTTCACAATGCTTACTGTGTTTTACTTTTTCTTTCAAGGAAGCCATTGTTTTCCGTTCATTTCATTATAGAATGAAATTCAACTTGCAGAGACTTTTAAGTCCTCTGCAAGTTGAATTTATGATGATTTCAATCATCATCGTCATTAGAATAATGATTTATGAACACAATTCTTATGTTCATGACTCATTAATGGTGAAATAATTATAATTCGGAGAAAATAGAATAAAACATGTTTATCACCTGAAAGTTTGAATACAAAAATTGCTAAATCTTGCAATTACTCCAAAATCTCACAAATGGCGGTATGCTTTGGAAAATGGTAAGCATTATGGCAATTACAGTACAGTGAATCATTGTCAGTGGGATAAACATGCCAGACCACATGATATGGTTGTATGTAATTGCTTTTCACGCTACACATGTCCCCTATCCCTCATGTGATTAACGAGACACATCAAACGTAATGGAACATAATGGGACAAATTCAAAGCATGTTCTTTTGCTCAACACAGTGAAAAACCCTGGCCAGTGTGGGTCTGGAGAGAACGGCTGTTGATAATGTCTCTGCACTGCAGCAGCCATTCAACCTCACACCTCAGCAGCATAGCATGTGGCTATCCTAGCAACAGTACACAGTAAAATCCCCCCCAAAAATCCAAATGTACACCAAATGTACACTCTCAGAGTTAAATTAATCACTGAAAATGTTACTGTGAATACTGTATCCTAGCTACTGTAGCTGTATATATCACACTGCAACATCAAGTCTAGCTTGCCTAGTAACAAAGGTAAGAGGCAGCATTCTGGTACCTTGGTGCAACAAGTTTTGATCGTTTTCACTATCTTTATTGATTAAATCTGAGAAGAAAAAAAACTTAAAATAATTATAAAAAAGAGAACCACGTACACAGCGATTTGGTCCATCCCACTCTCACTGGTGTATATTTTTTAGCGGTCCCTTTCCCTGTAACAGAACCCTCAATCCCCTACGAAAGATCGTAATGAGTTTTACTATTGACGAGAAATATATGACACTAGAAATGAAGGAGCCTTTACTTAATCTTGGTTTTATTATAGTGGTGAGCATGATTGGCAAGCACCCACCAATAATGGCTGTAGGGATTTATGACCTAACTGCTTTTTTATAAAGTGACGGCAGTAAAATTCTATTATATCAGGTTCATAGGAGTTTAATTAGTTGTGCCTTTAAAGTATGGATGGCTTTCATCACGGGTGTCAATCTTGTGAAATGACAAAGATTACTTTTTTCCCTCAAATGTATTATAGTTAATGAGGATTGTTAATAGTTTTTTCTTTAAACATCAATATATCTTTTGCTCAACCTTGATTTTATGTTCAAATCCCATTAACAAAGAGTTATCCTGCTCTTTATGTCATGTAGTGTTTGTTGTCTCCGCCAGGCCGAAAGGCATGGCGAGAGAGTATGTTTTACCGTCCGTCCGTCCGTCCGTCCATCTGTGAGCAGCTAATCTCCGGTACCGTTGGCCCGCTCGCTGTGAAACTGTGCCCACACTCCCTGGATGTCAATTCAGAACCTCTGCCCCACATTTTTTACATGGGCCTGTTATAGCGCCACCAGGAGGCCGATTTGTGCAAAACTAATTTTTTGATATTACTCCTACAGATTTTATCCAAACATCACGCAAATCAGTACACAGTATCTCTATAGTCATGTGATCAACACGGATCTGTCCGATTTCCCATATTCCTTTGGCTAAGGTTGGCTTCCAAAGTTTGCAGGATTGCTCCGTTTTGAACAAAATGCCTCAAATAATGAACGCAGCTTGCGATTTCCGTGAAATTTTACACTCACATTCCCACTAAGCCAAGGAAGAAATGCCACCCTTTTCACATTGGCCTTCTATAGTGCCACCAGCAGGTCTAATTTAGCAAAACACATTTTTGGAACAAAATGCCTCAAATCATGAATGCAGTGTCCGATTGCCGTGAACGACAGGATAGTGTGGCAGTGGTGTGTGGTTTGCTGTCAGAAGTAACTGGGGAGCCACAGGGTGCAGCAACCTGTAATCCTTATTCAAGGTTTATGACATGATCTCTGATTGGCCCTTGGGCAGTTAAGTCACAGGCCATTAATCCCGCCCACTCCCCTCCCCTATCCTTTCCTTTGGGGGGGCGGAGCAGAGGTGATAATTGACAGGCAAAATCCCTCAACAGCGACACCCGCAGGCAAAGATTTCTTTTTTCATTGCAGTTGAAAAGGCTTTAGAAATGTTAGAGAAAAACACCTGCAATGGCTAACTGGAATGGAATTTTCAGTTAAAACTTTATACACATTTGAAGGACCATGACAAAGACTTTTAATGTGTTGTAAAACGAAATGTCATGAAACCTTTAACCTGTTTAAATGGAGTATTTTAAACTGTTGAACACTAGCGTGCCCTATTCTGGGCATGTCGGACATTCCCAACACATCGCTTTGTGACGTGTTGTGAGCTTGTAGATCAGCTATATTTGGTGCAAGATTTGGTGTACATTTAGGGGAAAAGGAGGGGGCCAAGGAATTCACCAGGAGGAGGACTCCAGGGGGACTCAACTGGTCAACAAAGTATAGGGTTTAAGTGGTTAATAATGTTACCTTCTGAATTGTTTCAACCCATGGACCACCCACATAATTTGTATACATGCGGCATACGCAGCACATGCATGACATGCTCATGTATGCACATGAATTCACATGACAACTAGAAAAAATGCTCCTCGGAGCACAGGTCAGGTAGGTTATTGTGGCCTCCTGGTGGCGCTATAATAGGCCAATGTGAAAAGGGTGCCATTTATTCTTAGCTTGAATGTACGTAGATTCAAATTCAATTGAATTTGTCTTGCACCGAAAGCTCAACGATTCATGGTGTTTTCACAGCAGTGCTGTGTTGGTGTTTGTTTTGATATATTGTGTTTTTGATTGAACTGAAAATGAATTTTCCACAACCCTATTGTTTTCACAGAAGGAGGTGGACCACCCGGGTGGCTCCGGCCGGCAGAATGCTGAGGTGTGTGCTCATGGCATCTGGCTGGACAAGGCTGAAGTTTGTCTCAGCATGGGGCTCTATCAGCATGCCAGGCAGCTACTGGCAGAGGCCCAGCTGGTGGCTGTGGTGAGTTGAATCAGCAGGAGAGCGTGACAGGATTTTTATTGTGTAGTATTCATGCACTCTGGTGGTTCTGTCGTGAAACCTCACTTCAAAGTAGGATCTGCTGTCAAATCCTGCCGTTTGTCTGTGTGGATTGGGAGGGATCAGATGTTATTTTAATAGTATCTGTGGTGGAGAGCTGGGCAAAGTAGCTGATTCACTTACAATAGTGTCTTACTGTGGGTCTTCTGAGAGTACCACAAGGGTGTGATTTACCTAGTCTCACGTAGCCAGACGATCAGAGATTTACTGATACGTTTGGTGACATCTAAATTCAATGGTAAAAACAATTGAGATTTTTTTTTTACAGTTACAGAACCAATGCAGAGAATTCAGAACGGTCCTTCATATTGGGATGGTATCAGTATTGGTTTTCAAAGCAGTGCTGGATTTCATCCCAAGTCCAAATGAGCGTCTTCTCTGCAGCGTTGCTGCTCCAGTCTTCCACATCAGCTTTCCTTGACCAGACCTGTCATTGATTTCCACTGTAGCGAACTTTGCTTCTTGGAAAGAATTTATTATTTTCGCATGCTGTAGGCTCAAAGTAAGAATCACACATGGAAATAAGGATAAAAGTCAGAACATTGCGGTAATGTCCAAACTACTTGTGGTTGCGTTTTTCCACTAAGGCTCATTCATGAAACAGCTAATCACCATGAGCAGTGGAATTCCATCTCCTTTATTAGACTCCTTAGAGTCAGGTAACGTAACCTAGGTACCCCTACAACCCTGCCACAAATGTACTAACCAGTACCAAAGGAAAATCTAGTCGTAACGTCAGATTTACAACCTCTTTGTCATTAAATTGTGACCTGGATTGGAACGTAACAACAGTATGTGGTGAACTTTATGTTATATATACACTAACTTTATCAAACAGGTTTTAATTTAAAACACACACTATGATATACAGTACAGTACCTGTTCACCAGTATCTATCTATCATTCAGAAATCTGATGACAAGGCTCTCTCTCTGCATCTTCAGGAATGTAAGGAATTTGTAAGACTTGTGTGTATGTTGGGGGGGGGGGGTTCCTTGATGCTTTCTTACTCTATTTTAGCCTGTCTATGAAGCAGTTACTGCACCGCTTCTTACTTAATCCATTAAGACCGGGAGTTGTCATTTTAAGATTTCTTTGGGCTATTCAAAAACAGCAGATATACAAGCTCATAGCGCGGCACCGAGTGCCTCACTATGAGCTTGTATATCTGCTATTTTTTGAAAAAAATTGAAAATGTGTGCAAATCTTTGAAGATATATATTTTTTAAAGCAAACATTTGTAACTCAAATCTTTGCTTCTGGGGGGTCCCTGGAACAACATATTTTGAGATGTGGGTCCTTGGCCAACTGCATATCATTTTGGGGGTCCTTGACATGAAAAGGTTTGAGAACCACTGATTATAGCAACATACGTTTTTTCAAAAAAACATCTGTAGAATAGAAGACATCTGTAGAATCCCCCAGAAGCAAATATTTGAGTTACAAATGTTCGCTTTAAAATATATATATATTAAAAGATGTGCACACATTTTCACAATCTTTCAAAAATAGCATATCTACAAGCTCATAGCGCAGCGCTCGGTGCCGCGCTATGAGCTTGTAGATCTGCTATTTTTGATTAGCCAAAGAAATCTAAACATGACACAGATTCTTTCCCCGGTCTTAATGGGTTAATCCCCGCCATTCAGGAGCTGGGGGATCAGGTCTCTGTAGCGAGGACCCTGCTCGGCCTGGCCAGGCTGGCTTGTGAAGAGCAGAACCATGCTCAGGCCCTGCTGTTGCTGGAGAAGGCCCAACAACTCAGTGGGGATGAGGAGTTCTGGTACCGCCTCACTCTCACCAAGGTCAAAGCCACCGTGGGCCAGAGAGGCCAGGATGCACACGGCAAGGTCTGCAACCGCCTACTACAAGACTCAATTTACTGTGTTTGCAATGCGTTTAATGCTGCTGCTTATTCTTCATGGTTATCATCATCAATTTCCCTTTTCAGATCGATGAGATCATAAAACAGGGCTGCACAACTCTGAATTCAGCTCTGGAGCAGCGGCCGAACCGAGCTGCAGCTATCAGATTCCTAATCATGTCACTAGAAACTAGGTACAGTATAGTTCAATGTCCCTCATCTCTCTCTGTCTCTCTGTCTCTCTCTCTCTGTCTCTCTCTCTCTCTCTCTGTCTCTGTCTCTCTCTCTGTCTCTCTGTCTCTCTATCTCTGTGTCTCTCTTTCTGTGTGTCTCTCGCTCTCTAAATGTATATGTATAAGAAGTTTTGATTGATTGAATACTTTATTAGACAGAAATGTAAGCAGCACGACATTTGGGCTAAAAGGGTAAAACGGTAACACAAAAAAAAGTCCTAGGGACTTCTTTCCATTGTGGTTAACAAGGTTTGATCTCCACAGGGAGCACCTATCCCAAATGTATGCACTCATGGTACTTTAGATAAAAGCCTCGACAAAAAAAGTATCTTGATTACTACAGATATTATTGTTAACCTGAAGTGATGATGATGAGGCCATGCACAACCATAGGGGCATGACCAATCTGCGTGTGAAGACGATGGGTTATGCAATGACTAAGCCAGGCCTCTAGATGTCACCGCTATGCTATGTTGTCTTCCAGAGGTGCTGTGGAACAGTTACATGCAGGTGGTCTTCTTGAACCAGGGGAGGCCCTCTCTATCCAGGCAGTTCAGAGGCTCATGACAACATGTGACACTCTCAGAGAGTGTGCCACTGGGTTTATTCGACTTGGCTACAGAGAACAGGCAGCGGAGGCACATCTGGAGCATGCACAGGCACTAAGGTTAGTATCTTGTACACAGTAGAATCCTGGGTGTTAATGTAACTCTGACTATCTACAAATGTAACCAAGTACGTTGATTCGCTGAAGATCATTAACCTAGACCAGTGGTTCTCAACCTTTTCAGGCTGTACACCCCAAAATAATCATATTTGAACTGGGGACCCCCCCACCCTGATAAGTACATTCAAGACATTCAATTTAATTTGACTCGGTTCCACAGATGAATATTATGAAAATAGCAGATCTACAAGCTCTGTGAGCTCGTAGATCGGCAATTTTCACTGTTTTTCGCATTTTCTTATATTATTTGACAATTTGGCCTATGTTTGAAAATTGTCACTTTACTGGCATCTGGGAACCCCCCCCCCCCCCCCTAAGAAAAAAAATCATGTGGGAACCGCTGACCTAAAGGATCTGGCCTGTATGTGATTTGTCAGCTAATGTTAGTGTTGTAACGTTGTGCTCTGAATCACTTTGCAAGACACAGGGCTGTCACTTTTTCAAATGGTTGATATTCCATTTCAGAACAAACATCTCCTAAGTTATTATAAGTCACTCTAGATAACAGACTGTTTATGACATGCATTGTAAAATGTACGACACTCAATTCCAACCAGTTTCAGAAAGCATTTACACACATTTCCATGGCTTCAGTGGTTGGAATTATTTGTTAGTGTGTATGAAATTAGTTATCAGGCACCCTAACCCTAACCCATTCCATTTAGAGGCTCAAACCAATGTTAAAAAATATTTTAGTCTATTATTGTACCAAGGTTTGACTCACGCAGACTGCCTGAGTCTCCTGGGCTCACTTTCACCCTTTGAGCTAAATGCACACTTTTAACACTTATGGACAGGACAGGGCATACCAGGGCATGCCATCACTCACTTAATCATGCTTTCTTTTTGCTTTTCTCATTCACTTTGTCTCTGTCAGCCAGCCTCCTTCAGTCTGCTTACTGACTTTCATGTATTGCTCCTCAGAATCCTGGCCAAGCACAGTGCTAACATAGAAAGGAAACGGCGCCACCTGTTGGATGCCTTCTACCAAATGCAGTTTGCCGTCTCCGAACAGGAACACGTGGTGCTTTACACCCAAAATCTACTACCTACTCCTGCTAATTCACGGGCGGAGGTAAACACCAAACACATGCTCCCAAGACCTGGCAACGATGGTGACTTCACACACAAAAAAAACATTTTTATACTTCGTCGAATGCCAGTGTTGAGTGGCACAAATTCAAGCTCAATGCAGTTTGTATATCGACTATTTTTGCTATTTAAAAAGAAATACATAATTTTCTCCGAAATAAGGGTGGCTAGGTTGAAAGTGGTTAACTACACATTTCATCTGTCAGAGATCCTTCTGTCATTTATTTGTAACCACTTAAACCCTATATACTTTGTAGAGTCCCCCTCCTTTTTTCCCTGACTACACCAAATCACTTCCCTGAAAATAGCCAATCTACAAGCATTGAGTTGCAACGTGTTGTTAGATTGCAGATCTGCTATTTTCGCCGATTGTTCGCCCCAGAATCGGAACACTATAGGTTTTGGGCATTTTATGCTTTAACTCATTGAGTGCCATTGACGTGTTTCACGTGTTTTACCGCAATGGTGCAACGTGCCAATGACTTTTTGTTTTGGGGGGGGGGGACGTTCAGAACCCAAGATATCATTATCTGAAGATTTGCTGCTCCATTCACTCCTTGTTTAACTTATTACTGAAAATGGCTGTATCTCGGCTCCTGAGCACTTTTTTTTTACTATGATTTTTTTGGCCCAGACATGTTATTTTCAACATCAGACAATTAATGTCAACAAGGTCGCAATGACCTCGTTGACATTTGTGAAACCACACAGTGCAACCCTCAGTGATTAGCACCCATCAGGGGATCGATAATACTGGATATAAAAATTCTGTGACTACTTGAAAAAGGTAAGAAAATTGAAAAATTGCTGGCACAGTATAAATATATATTTTTTATTTCATTGGCACTGAATTAGTTCACAATTCAGGACAGTGAACAGAGAGACAGGAAACGAGGGATGGGGGGGTGGGGTGGGGGTGACAAGCAATGAAGTGATTCAGGTCGGATTTGAACTGAGGGTAGCTGTGAGAAGGACTATAGCCTTATTTATATGGGATGTCTTCCTAGGCCCACTTAAACTTCAGTTCTGAACGTGTGCATAAGTATATGTAACCTATCCATTCAGAACTGCTCACATACTTTGCACTATATTGCATCATGTGGATATGTAATGTTCAGATCCATATGCTTTCAGAATACATGCTCAAATATGAATGATATGAATGCAGAGAACAGAGAGAAATATCCGTACACATATTGAGAAGAGTATAAATGGCCTTTATTTGGTGAGCTACCAGAGTGCCTTGAGCTGTCAATAACCACTGCTCTACTGGCATTTTCTTTAGGTGTTGATCGACAATTACCGGTTCCAAAAATAGAGACAAAAAAAGCATGTGTTAGGGAACTCAGCAGCAAACATTCCATGCCTTATAGACTCTTCTTTTAATTGGAGAGGAAATCACATTTGCTTCTTGGCGGAGATAAGGGCATGCAGATGGCAACATTTTGTGATCTTATTTAAAGGGAAAGGGGATTTGTCTGTGAAAAAAAGCCCATATATAGCTGGCTGTCAGAAATGACAGCCTTAATCTTACGGTATGCCTCAGCCCTTCTGTGCGAAGCCGCCAGCATGATAGTTAAGTCATACTCACTTTTTGAATGAATTGAAGTATTCTTTCTTTCTTTTAGAGGATATTCATACTGCATGCCAATATTCAAAATTAAATAACATGTCAATAAATGGGCAGCCATTTCTGAGTGGGTAGAGAGGCCATCTGGGAATCAGAAGGTCACCGGTTTGACCCTTGGCTCGCCCAGTCTACAGCAGTGGTTCTCAAACTTTTTCATGTCAAGGACCCCCAAATTGACACTTATTAGTCCGCGGACCCCCATTTGAAAACATATGCCAAGGACCCCCATAAGAGAAGATTTTTACAGCTCTAGCAGTGATTTTCAACCATTTTAATTTCAAGTACCCTCAGTTTGACATGCATTAGGTTAGGCTACAGACCCATATTTAATGGCATTTCTATCACTGGGACCCCAATTTATATTGTATTATCAATGTTAATTTAACTCTAAGAGTGTACAAATGGAACCAAATCGACCCGTTAGGGTCCATTTGTACACTCTGAGTTACAGACTCAGAGTCAATTTGGTTCCTAACTATCATTTAGCAGGGGACCCCCTGGAGCTCCCTCAAGGACCCCTGGGGGTCCCCGGACCCCACTTTGAGAACCAATGGTCTACAGTGCGTGTTTGCTCATCCCTGAGCAACAAAAGTAATTTGGTCTGTTGTGGTACTTGTCACTGTATATTTGCACGTACAGTGAAATGAGGTATCTGCATTTAACCCTAAGTATCAGGAGCAGTGGGTGCTACGGGGGCAGCAGCGCCTCAGGGAACAGTTAGAGGCAGGCACACTTTGACACGTAGACCAAAGCTGGGACACAAACCGGGGGACCTTCTGTTTGCCAGGCGGCCTCTTTACCCACTCAGCTACAGCCGCCCTACACACTCAACCCCACTGCTCCCCCATCATGTGCTCATCAGAGCCATTTGAGCAGCCGTCTGCTGGTTGAAGCAGTGAAAGCAATTTCCCCTCTCCTAGGGACTAGAACATACTGCCTTTCCCTAAATATCCACTAAAGCTACCTCACTGAGGTTGTTAAGCATCACTGTTCCAAATCTGGTGTTCACCATTTCATGTCATGTATCAGCCAAATTAGGGGTGTGTTCTTGTCTGTGTGTACTTTTAGTTGTTTTGTGCGTGTGTGTGTGTGTGTGTGTGTGTGTGTGTGTGTGTGTGTGTGTGTGTGTGTGTGTGTGTGTGTGTGTGTGTGTGTGTGTGTGTGTGTGTGTGTGTGTGTGTGTGTGTGTGTGTGTGTGTGTGTGTGTGTGTGTGTGTGTGTGTGTGTGTGTGTTAAGCCATGGTTTAACAATGTCCATGAAGCAACTATTAGCTTGCCAGCAACAGATGGGTGAGATGACCATATTCTCCTTCCTCATTGACCAAGCTACACTGCAGATCCAAGAACTGTTGTGCCAGAAATCGCCTGGCCCTGGCGCTAGTGGCCATTTTGAATTGTAACATTAATCTAATCACGAGCAATTAACCGTTGATTGAAAAACTACCAGCTGTGAATCCATGTGGAATCTTGTTAGTGCACAATAAAATCCTCAGTGTACAAATGTAACCAAAAGAACCTGTAAGGATGCATCATGTATTGCCTAGATTTGTATAGTTACAAAGTGCTTTTTGAGACGAGGCAATAAGAAATGCCTGACAGTATACAATGTTAAGAATGTTAAATAAAATAATAAGCAATAATAAATGTCAGTAATATATATTTTTTAAATGATAGAATTTGATGTTATTTATGTATTTTGGGTTGATGGGCACCTACTGAACAGTATATAGGTATTTTTGTTAATATATATTCTCAATGTAATTTCAATTTTGTCATTTAATTGAAAAGCAGAAAATGAATATTTATGACGTCTTTAGTCTTGGGTTGCCAGAAGATCAGAGATATCCACTTCAAAAGACCTTTTTGATTTTAAATATTCTCATAATGTATTAGTGCCATGTGCCCTAGAAATGTGTATTTTCTGTGAGACCACTTTGAGACCACTCAGTATTTATTGTCTGTGAGAACATAATGTGTGCGTGGGAGTGTACAGTATGTGTGTGGTGTACTTGTGGGGTGTGTGTGCACTGTGCATGCATGCATGTTTGTGAGTACACAGTAATGTTTGCATGTAAGTGCATGTATGTGAAAGAGTGTGTGCTTGTACAACAACATTTGTATGTGCGTGCATCTGCCCATGTATCTTCCTTACACTAGCGTGTGTTTTATGTTGGTGCTAGAGTCCTAGTATCACGCTGCCAGCCAGGCGGAAGCTGCAGCGTCTGCGTCTGTCTCTGGCAGAGCTGTGCCTCGCCATGCTGGAGCTGTTATGTGCCGAGCAGACCAGACACACCCTGGCACGGAAACGGAAGTCGTCTGTTGAGATGGCACTGGAGGACTTTACGCGGTCCACACCTGACCCCAACTCCATAGAACAGGTTAGACGGTTGCCTGGAAAATTTTAACTGGGTTTCATTTTTGGTGTGTGTGCTGGTTTTAAATCTACAATCCCTACGTTTTCATGTCTGTGGTGTCCCTCTTACGATACAGAGAGGCAACGATTTCGAACTACAATAGTGATTGCTTTCTATCTTATGTCGATTCCAGTGCACTCTACGGGTGCACTCTACTTCAAATAACTTTATTGACATTAAGCCATTGGGTGTCCTTTTGTCCTATCTGACACCTGGGTCGAAATTTCTCAATGGAAGAGTAGGTAGACTATCTCCAACAACTGCAGATGTGCTAATTATATTGTATTTAAATGCTCTACCTACCATACAGATTAGTTCATTAAAATACATATCCAGATTTTAACTTTATATGTGCGTACTGCAGTGGCCCTAACTGAGATATCCCCTCCCACAGTGGTACATTTGCAATGTGCAGATGGGAGGGCAGCAACTAAATTGGGGAACAAAAGGATAAACAGCGATTTGCATCAATTGCTTTGAATTGAAAATTGGCCATTGAATTATGAAAGATGAACTTGCAGGACAGTGTTCAACAAAACATAAAAAGCAACTCGATTGACAACACGTGTCTTTCTTCCAAGTAATGAATAGTGAAGCAGCTCATAATAGTTCTATTCTGTCTCTCTTTCACGCTCTCCCTCTCGTTCTGTCACCAGAACGTGTGCAGTAATCAATACAGGCTCATTGTGAGAGTACACTATAAAATCCTGAGTGTAAATTTCACTCAGAGTTTAGGGGGTCCAAAGCTATACAGTAGTTAAATCAGCACTCAGGATTTTACAGAGTACTCATTCCATGTTACTGTATCTCCACAGGTCTTCAATAATGCAGCGGCTTATACAATAAAAAAATCTGATGCTGTTTTGACATTGGGGGGAATTTGCTACTGAAATAAGATTCTCTTCAGCCAAGAGCTTAACATCAATCAGTGTTCTTTTGAATTCAGAGATGTTTGTAGTTTTGCTTTTCCCAACATTGGTGTGTCCACGTGCTTGCTTGCATGTGGAATGCAGTTCCACATTAACCCATTAAGACCGGGAAAGCATATGTGTCATTTTAGATTTCTTTGGCTATTCAAAAATAGCAGATATACAAGCTCATGTCACGCTACGAGCTTGTAGACGTGATATTTTAGAAAATTTGTGCAAATCTTTGAATATTTATATTTTTAACGCAAACATTTGTAACTCAAATCTGTGCTTCTGGGCGTCCTTGGAACAAAATATTTTGAGTACATAATTTTGGGGGTCCTTGAAATGAAAAAGTTTGAGAACCACTGACATAGCAACATGTTTTTTTTCAAAAAACTGTTAAAGATTTAGAAAACATTTAACATTATAATGGGTTAACCCATGTGTCCTTGTGCAGGAATGGGTGTGTGTAGGCAAGACTTTGGGACAGGTGACCATGGGGCACCTGGCTGCAAATTGCTTTCCGTCCCTGGACAGCGTGGAGACCAGAGCGCGCTGCCTGGCCCTGACAGGGAAGTGCCTGAGGCTGCAGGCTGCCCTGAAGGACCCCATCCTTCCCTCTGCTCTCTGGGACAGACACAGCCAGGTATGCAACACAAATAACCAAACACATGACCTCACATAGACACACATAAGCACAACACAAACATAATATACAATATATATGCACTGATGCAAGCAACCCGGAAAGAGAGACAATAATGGTCGAGGGGCTTATAGTGATTAGGGAGATGACGTCAGCTTATTTAATGTAAAACCAAGGAGCTCAGGTCTCCTCAGCCTGTGATCATGAGGGGTTTGCAAACTAATCATGATCATTATTCTGTGATGTTGTGGACCAAACGTTTTGCAGGAGAAGGCCCGGTCCGAGGCTAAAGCCGTTCCCGAACAGAGGGCGGACGAAGCCAGACAGAAAGACACAGAGTCAAGCAGCACAGAGGCCAAAGCTGCAGATCTGCAGGTACCATATAAACTGAACTCATCCCTCCTGACTGAGCCCTAATTTAATGTCTTTATAAAAGAGGCTCACTTCATATCCCACCACAAAGGTCACTCTTGAAGTGCTGCTCATAGTTCTCATATGGTACACACAGTTAATGATGATGTGTGTGTTTGTGTGCGCACCAACATGTGTGTGTGTGTGTGTGTGTGTGTGTGTGTGTGTGTGTGTGTGTGTGTGTGTGTGGTTAAATTTCCCCTTTATTGCTCAGAGGAGGCAGCACGAAGCCCAGCTGCTGTTGGCCCAAGCCAGTGAGACCCTGGCCCAGGCCGTCAATTTGTGTCTCCAACATAAGTTGCCCTCCTCCACCCTGGCTGATGCTTCCCACAACATGCTGGAGTGTCATGGCCAGCTCAACCCTGTTGTTGCCGGCCAATACCTGGCCCTGCTGCAGGTACTACTACTATGCCGAGTCTGGGATCGTCTCTGCATGTCTAGCCTGGCATGGCCAGACTAATATCACTGCGTAGATATTAGTCTGGAATCTCTGTGTGGAACCTGCATTTCCGAGGGGCAAATAAAAAAAATGCCTCTGGTGATAAACCCGCCCCAAATTTGCATACTGGGCCCTGATTGGTCCGGAACCAGGCTACTGCACGTCTACCTGTTTCTGTTTAAAGATTACGTAATATAGCTACGATTTATTCCTGATGTGAAATTAGGTCATTACATGAGTCAAGAATAGCGTATTGATAATGTGCGTGGATAAATGTGCAGGGATAAATATTTAGCTTTACACATTACAAACACGAAATCTTTCTTCCTTCTGCTGTAGTTTATATTGCAGTCACGCAGAGAGAGACTGTGTATGTGTATGCATCATGCCACTCCCTATTTGCACGCCGTTCTCTCATTGATCTGTAATTGCCAGCTGGCTCACTTAATAATATGCTTTGAGATATCATCACCTAATTCCCTGACATGAAACCGGTCCTAAAAAGAATCCATTCATCCTCCCTCTTTCCCCGTTAACCTCCAGAGCTGCCGCAGTGCCGCGGTGGCAGCCAAGGTCCTGAGCTCTGCCTGCGTCGACACCGGCGCGTCCCAGCTCTCTGCTCTGCTCAACCTCCACAGGAACCTGCTCCGCTGTCAGGAGGAGACGGGCCCCAGCAGCATGCTGAAGGCAGTGGAGGATGCCCTCAGTAGCCTGACCAAGGTGCACACCACCACCACCACCACCACCACTCTCTGCACATGATTTATGGCTACTGCTGTACCCAGTTCACTAGAAACCTCTCAAAGACGATATGGAATTGGTCCCTTTATGTCCTTGGTTTCCTGAGTGTGATTAGTAAAGTTAGTAGATTCTGGTGTCAAAAGGCCAAACGTGCATTCTTTTTTTATCCCACTATAATAGAAAATTGCCTTTGAGTCTTGTAGCTCAAGACAAGGTAAATAATATTTGTATCGCCATTGTAAGTGTGATGTCTCTGAATGTTCATACAATTATTTAATGTTTAACCCATTAAGACCTGAGGCCGATTCTAAAAAAATGTTTGTCTAAAAAAAGATTTTTAAAAATTAGCAGATTTACAAGCTCTTAGCGTGGCACTCGGTGCCGCGCTATGAGCTTGTAGATCTGCTATTTTTTTTAAAGATATTTTTTGGGGCTTTTATGCCTTTATTTGGACAGGACAGTAGGCTGACAGGAAATGGGGAGAGAGATGGGGGGAGACATACAGCAAAGGTCGTTGGGAACGGGAGTCGAACCCGCGACACGCTGTCAAGCTGGATTACCAGCACATGTGGTATGCGCCTGGACCGCTAGGCCAGCGGACACCCCGTAGATCTGCTATTTTTGAATAGCCAAAGAAATCTTAAAATGACATGTGTTCCCGGTCTTAATGATTTAATTCAAATTTCAAATGTGTATGTATTTATTAATTGATTCAGTAATTTGCAGATCGACTGCTACCCACCGCTTAAGGTCAAAATCAGACCTTTCCAGTCTCTGACCTTCATCAGGATGATATACCTTTGTTACCCAGGCTTCTGTTTGAAGGGCTAGCATAATGATTTATTCAGGGCTGTTTTTCTTCCTTTTTCACTCTATACAGAACTATATAGACCAAGCTTAAATGAACTTGCTTTCGATAACATCTGCTTTGTGCATTATACATTCACAGGCATATCCTTCATATCCGTATTGACTTTCTGTTGTGCAGGTGTATGGCCATATCACTATTAATAGCAACCACCTGAGCATCCTTGGAGAGCTGCCATCCAACCTGAGGATTCTACTCCTTCAGCACACCGAGGATGGGTACTGTCTGACTGCTGGCTTTATCTCCCTGTCCCAGGGTTATATACCGTAACTAAATAACAAAAACTACAATTGACTAAACATTATAGTTAAGTGTAATGTAATTAGGCTTTGAAAAATAAAAAAAACTAAACTGTGTTGTGTTTACAAAACTAACCATGTTAGTTTAGTAAAAAAAATAGTCTGTCAAAACTAGATCTACAAGCTCACGCCATGTCGCAGCGAGACTCGTTGTGAGCTTGTAGATCGGCTGTTTTTGCTATTTTTCTTTTCAACACTAAACTAATAAAAACTAAACTGAAACTAATCATTTTCAAAATCTAAAAACGAAACTAGCAAACCCACTTTAAAATCATGTCAAAAATAAACTGAAATTGAAAACAAAAATTAAATAAGAATAAAAACTAATACAAAATGACAAACCATGATAACCTTGCTGTCTTACTGTTGGCTCTCTCTCTTTGATGTGTGGCCCCATCTGCCTTCAACTGTCTTAGGGTGTATGAGTGCATGACCGCAGGTCACATGTCACATTAGGTTTAGGTTGAAGACATCTGGAGCAGAAAGGCCTGCAGTGTGGCAGACGGGCCACTAGAGGGGTAATGTGTTTGACTCCACTATCATTTGCTGGGATGGAAAACAGAAGCAAATCATCTTTACACAATTTAAGCATTTAGCAGACACTCTTATCCAGAGCGACTTACAAAGTGCAAGACAGGGTCTGAAGAGGCGGAAAATGGGGAGTGATTCCAAAAAAGCTCAAACTGCTGTAATACAAAATCCCCCTAACTGAGAATAAACACAAATGTCCAACTTACCCCAGAGTCCCAGGTGACCTGAGACTTAAGGCTGAGTTTATAGTATTCCACTGAGGTCCATTCTAGGCTATGCAGGTTCTCTCATGAGTGGTTTTGCCCTCAGTTCCTCCATATGGACCCTAGCATCCTTATTCTGTGCATGTCATAGTAGGCAAAAATAGCAGACTCTTTTTTTCCGCCTTTATTGGTAGTATTCAGTAGACTGAGAGGAAATGGGGAGAGAGAGATGGGGAGTGACACGCAGCAAAGGTTGTCGGGATCGGTATTCGAACCCGCAGCCTAGGTGCCCGGTCCGCTACTCCAGCCGTCCGGGCCTAATAAATACTCTTTAAGAATATATGTTAATAGACCTTCTATAAATGCGTGAAATCTCTGTGTATGTGCGTGTGTTCGATTGAAGTGTTCTGTGTGTTTCAGGTCTGAGCTTTATGGAGCCTTCTATGAAAAGTCCAAGCCGGCCGACACTCCTAAAGGGAAGCCTATGCAAGCTACAAGTGAGCCTTGTTTTTCATGTTCAGCCCTCCCGCCTTTTTTAATAATACAATTTAGATCTAAATTATCTATATATTATAACCTATATGAGGGCAGATATGGAGACGGACACACAACATACTGTATGTAGTCGGTCTCCAGCCGGAATTGAACCGGGGATGTAGTGATTATGTGGTCAGCACCCTATCTAGTATCCAGCTAGCAAGCCAACATCTGAAAACCTCCAACCCCCACACATCGGTAATTCTTACACAGCTTAATTTCTTTCCTAGCTCCAGGCAAACATGACATTTGACACACAGTGCTAGATACAGCATTGTTTTGAGCATTCACATGGAATGAAATGAAATTTGTATTCTTGTGTAACATTTATCCACGAGGCAGATGGAAAGTTCAAGATTTAATGAAGGCAAGGAGAGAGAGAAAGTGAGGTGAAGAATGGCAAGGCACCCGGAGTTTCCCTCTGACCTCTTTGCAACTGGCCCGACATGGGAACGCCAGTTTTTACAAGCCCACTTCTCCCCAAAAACAATCATTAGTATAGCTCTCCAAATTACCTTTCCTCGGACAAGCCCGCCAAAATCAACTTGTGCAGCCCAAGAGATAGGATGGAGAAAACAAAAGACCATCAAGAGAGACAAAGAGAGGGAGGGAGACAGAAAGAGAGAGATATATAAATATATATATATATAGAGAGAGACCTGAGAATGAGACCGGAGGAGAGGGTGCAGCGCTGCTCAGGGGGACCAATTACAAGTATGTGTATGCCATTATGCATGTCTGTGTTTGTGAACTCTATTGCCACAGGTTCACTGAGGTGCTCCAGGGTGACCAAGGTTTCCGTCTGCCCCAGGGCTCTGCTGACGCTCCGGGATCGTGCTATGACCTTTAGCCTGGAGACGAGAAACCTCAAGGATATAGAGGGCAAGCCTGGAGCCTCCCAGGAACGGCAAACCCCCCCAACTGTGGGTCCTGGCCGAGACCTCCGATGCTTTTTGTCTCTGATAGCATTAGTATCCACTGCACACCTCACCAAAAAAAGTCTCATCTCACGTCCCCTTCTCTGAGCCTGAAACAATGTTGTCTATTTCTTGTTCCCATGTCCAGAAAACCACGGCAGATGAAAAACTTGAAACTGGCTTCAGAGACATTGTGCATAGTATGGAGGACTATCTGCATCCAATTCTCTCGCAGTTTGACTTCTCTTGCTTCAGGTGAGTTGCATAAGTCAGCAAAACTCCCCGTTGTCTCCAACAGAAATTTGGAGGATGTTGTTTTCCTGACTGCAGGGAGGCAGCTGTGTAAACAGTTGATACTTTGAAGTGAAGACCTTATTTAAGATAAATTGTACTAAAAAGAGGTTTGTATGGTGACTGCTTAGATGGTTTGACTTAACTGCTGTGTGTGTGTGCGTGCGTGCGTGCGCTTGCGACATGCATACGAACGTCTGCATTTTTGTTTGAGCTTGATCACATGTACTGTAAGAATGCCCTTCTATATACCGCTGGTTAAACAAAGTGACTCATAGCCTTGGTGAGTCTGGTCCTTCGTGTGTGTGTGTGTGTGTGTGTGTGTGTGTGTGTGTGTGTGTGTGTGTGTGTGTTCGTCTTAAAGCACATTGTTTACCTACCAACGCCGGGCAAGCGGTGGGAATCTCGGTCTCACCTGGTTGCCCTTCCTGTGTTTCTTGGGGCTTGGATCATTGCTTCCATTCCCCTAACTTACTTGTGCCGGGCCCCTACTGTAGCCTTACTGATCCCTCACTCCCTCCCGTCCTTATCTCCCTCTCTCAGGCACCGCGCTCCATCAATATCAGACAACGCCGACCCCCCCAAACCCAAAGAAAAGGAAGAGAAAGTGGGATCTGATAAAGGTCTATCAGGTACGTCCTCGCTTCGACCAGCTGATACTCGGTATCCCCCGAGGCGGGTGGGGGTTATCTGTACAGTGTACCTTATGGATCAGGATGTCGCTGTTAGGTCTGCGTTGTGTTCCTACCTGTTGGTCAGCAGTGATCAGACCCTCAGCAGGAGATTCTGCAGGCAGACATGCAGCTCTGCTTTACCCCTCTCCAAGGCTATTTGAAAATAGCCGATCTACAATGCGACGCGTTGTGAGCTTGTAGATCTGCTATTTTCAAACATTTTTGTACTTTTACTTTTGGTACTTTAAAGGTAGGGTAAGTGATATTTTTTGGTTAAAACAAAAAGTATTTTGTTAAAAGGTTAAAGCACTATATTCTGATAGTAATCATTGCTATAGAGTGTTTGCTCAGTAACAGGAGTCTCCCCATCTCTCCAGCTCTTTAATAAACAGAAGATACATTTTCCGGTAGGTGTCAAAATCTCAGCCAATCAGGAGAAAGTACCAATTTTTAAGCTTTATTTTTATAGTGTTCCAGTTCCAATTTTGTCTGCTCATTTCTGAGTGTCATCAATTCCAATTTCACTTGTTTAATCTATATCCTGATTGAGTTCTCTATCCTGATTGGATAAAATTGGAAATTAAACTGAAACGAAAATGCATTTTCTGTTTTATAAAGAGCTGGAGAGACAAGGAGACTCCTAATACTGAACAAACACTCTATAGCAATGAGTACTATCAGAATATAGTCATATTTTAACCAAAGAAAATCACTTACCCTACCTAAGTATATTTTGATGCCAATACTTTTGTACTTTTACTCAAGTAACATTTTTGAACACAGGCCTTTTACTTGTAACAGAGTTACAGTTAGATTTTTATATTGTCGGGCCATACAGCATACATGATTTCATCCCATACAAGTTGGCGTTCAGACAAATATTGATGCCTTAGGTATCTGTACAGTGTGCCGTGTGTATATATGTATATCAATGATATATAAATGTATGTATATATAAAAATGTGTGTGTGTGTGTGTACTCTGTGCTGTGTAGTGAGCTCTCCCATGGAGTCGGGGGAGACTTTAGTAGTGCTTGCAGACAACAGGCTGTTGCAGCTGCCACTAGAGGCGCTGTCCATCCTGCAGGAGGAGGGGCTGAGCTCCGTGTCCAGAGACTTCTCCTTACAATTCCTTCACAGTCGCCTGCACAGGGAAGAACCAGAGAAAGGTGCCTCTGTCTGTGTGTCTGAATGTGTCTCTCTCTCACACTCACTCACTCACATTTATTTTTGTTTATTGGCATGTTTGACACACAGTAGCAGAGTCAGTAGAGCTGTACAGAATAAAAGGTGGGCCTAATGAAAAGGGACAAGTTAACCCACCACAAGAACACTGGCTGTTATTGTGTTTTTATTTGATATGGCCAACTCGTTCTGCGCGCCTTATTTTTCATTAGCGCCTGTTGTGGAACTCGGATTAAACACTGTTCTGCATCAGTTCATCACCCTGCACTCTAGAGGCCTGGGCATGGTCATTTCAGAGTTAAATTAACATTAAGTGTTTTGCTGTGCATTCACTCACAGAGGTCGCTAGAGGGCATTGGTCTTGGTCACGCAGCCCAGTTATTCTACCACACGGAACCTAGCTACAGAGGCTGAACATCTGCAATATGTAAGCCTCTAATCCTGATTGTTAATTCAACACTGAAAGAACACTTTCAGTGCAGTTAACACTCAGAATTCTGCCGTGCCGGGCCCGGGACTTACTTCACATAAACACAAGTACACACACACACACACACAACAAACCTAATTTGCCGCAGTATTCACACGCATGTCCATACTAGATAGCTGTGAAAACAAAAGACCTGAGTGACTGTGCAGCTCTTCCTCGTTCATTAATTGGAAAAGTGCAAATGAGAATCCCGACTGGCTTGGCTGGTGGCCATGAGATGTTACAGGCAGGTCTAAGCCCAACCAGTGAGACTGCTGCTCCACATGCATCCAACATATTAAGCAAATACGTTTAACATGATTATTATTATTTCAAGCAAGCTCTAAAAATATTGGGAATACTAATACCTCTTTAACCCATTAAGACCTGAGGCCGATTCTACAAATGCCTTCTAAATCAGTAGTTCTCACACTTTCAAGATGTTTAAAAAATAACAGATATACAAGCTCACGTGAAAAAAGTGTGAAATCTAAAATAACTTTCCCGGTTTTAATATTGTGTAAACTGTAAAGGGTTTTCCAGTAATTTTCCTCTCATGTTTTTGCTTACTGTAGCAACTCTTTTTTTGCTTAAACAGCCGTACTGAAGTCAATATATCTATCTGCAGCTTCAACAAGATATCGTACAAAATCAACAATCATTTAATGATTTTCCAGTTATTGGCTTTATTTTCATGTTTTTCTATTCATAAAATGTACTGAATGTACGTGAATAAGAGTCAGGATAAACCTCATTATGCGCTTGAGAAGTACATTTTCAAATCTTTAAAATGCATCAAATAACCTCTGAAATCGAACAAACCACAGTATACTTTGGAAAATGATCTGTAGTAATGGCAAGTATACCATGAGTCATGGGGTACCATGTCCGACTGGACCCATTATAACAAACCCTATCCCTAACTTCACACTAACCTAATGGTCGGAATAATGGATGTCCGAATTACTGTATGAGCGGACCCCAGTCATAGTCAATTGGCTAATAGACTGAACGAACGAGCCCAATCGATGGTCTCGAAGGGCGGATCCAAACCCAGCCGCCCGGATTCGTGCGGCGCTTCCTATTACTTCACCAATCTATGTCCCCGCCTCCCCTCCTCTCCCCCCCCCCCGGTCTGTGCACGGAGCACGCTGACGTCACCAAAAGCGTCACCGAGGCTAATTGGCTAAAGATGTCAGTATGGTCTTCCAAGTTTGTATGGACCTTTTTTTCTTCTTTTCTTTTTTCTAAACGTCCATTCCAGATTACAAATACTGTACATGTACTTCATGAATACAATTTAATGCTGCTTAATAAATGCAGTATATACTGACTATACTTTTTCATCCCAGTCTATACACTTTTGTCAGTCACTCAAAATGAAAGCAGTCCATATAACTGCATTGATTGTAAAAGAAACGATCTGTATTTTTTTATCATCTGTTCTCCTGTAAGCCTTCAGAAGTGGAATGCCATAGTACTGTACCTTAATGCCAGGCTTTATAAGATCCAGAAGGCCATCCATAAAAACATAGAATTTGTTCAGCTGACATGCAGAGGCTCATGTACTACTGTAGACAACTGTGGACGCTGTCACTCGCTCTGCTGAAAGGAAATGGCCATTTAAGGTAGCTATTTCCCTGTCCCTGTGGATTTAGCGTGGGTGGTGGAAGTAGTGGTGGTAGTAGACAGGTATGTGATTTGAAATGCTTATGCGTGAAGGTGAGGATGACCAACCTGGTTAAACGGCGGTGCACTTGACTCCCTCTGCCTACATTATTATTATATTATTTGCAGGCTTCCCACGGTCATGAAATTCCTGTAAATATTTTGAACTTTAAAAAAAATGTTTCCCAGGCCTGGAAAAGGTTTGGAATGAATAGTTAAGTGTTTTGGAGAATGTTTGGATATGATTTACAGTTTTTGGCTTTTGATTTTGAAAACCAAAACACTGTCTAGCATTACGTGAAATACATGTGTGGCTGGCCTAATGTATACCGGACGTCACATGACAAAAATAATAGATTTACAACATACATCTGTATGTCGCACGTGCTACGCTGTTAGCTTGTAGATCTGTTCTGTTTGTCACATGACACCTTTGCTCGAGTCTGTTTTGGTGCATTGATAAAACACTGGTGTATATAGCCTCATTATTGCACCATATGATTGCTATAGGCCTGGAAATGGGGTCAAATACTTGAAGAAAGTTATGGAAAGGTTTTGAAAATTTAAAGAAGTGGTGCCATGGTTTTGCACTTTTTCAGTTTTTCATGTGTCTATGAGGTTGATATAACTTCATTAAGGCCCCTGGTGGTGTTTTATGGTGTTTTATGTCTTCTCTGACAATTTTGAGGCTGAAACCTTGAGGGTCTGAAAACCTGAAACCTTGAGGGTCAAACTTGCCAATAAAAAAACAGCGCTTTAGTGACATAGTCAAATTGTACCCTCCCCCTCATTATCACACAACAGGTGTGGGCATGAGGAGGAGGAGGGACTAGGACAGATGGGTGGTGCTAAGGTGGTGGAGGAGGTGCTAAGGTACTAATGAACTTAATGAACTGGAGGCGTGTCCACATAAAAACATAATTTTAACAATTTTTGTACACTATTTTGAAAGAAATCTTCCTCCTAGTATAACCATAATACCTGATGATTATGTTTTAGGGGGGGGGGGGAAACACTGAAAATCACGGCGCCCCGTCTTTAACATTGTTAAAAATGTGTGGGAACCCTGTATTTTGTCTTGGTTCTTTCCTTGTATGCTTTTCAAATGTTTTGTCGTGCCCCTCTGTTGTCTTTAGGTCTGAATGTGCCTGTAGGCACAGTGTCAGGTATCCACACCACGCACTAACTATGACTATATTGCAGTGGTGTAAAGTAACTAATGTACATTTACTCAAGTACTGTACTTAAGTACAATTTTGATGTACTTTTACTTTACCAGGAGTGTTTCCAATTGTCTATACTTTTACTCTACTCCACTACATCTCGGAGGCAAATATTGTACTTTTACTCCACTACAATTATTTGAAGACTTTAGTTACTTTGCAGATATAAATGATTACATTATAAAACATACATAAACCACTTAAGCCTTATTTTATACTTAGGCCATTTGAAAATAGCCGATCTACAAGCTCACAACGCGTTGCATCGCGACGCGTTTTGAGCTTGTAGATCTGCTATTTTCAAACATTTTAGTACTTTTACTTTTGTTAATTTAAATACATTTTGATACCAATACTTTTGTACTTTTACTCAAGTAAATGTTTTATTCCGGACTTTTACTTGTAACAGAGTACGTCTACATTGCAGTATTGATACTTTTACTTAAGTAAAACATTTGAGTACTTTTTCCACCACTGCTATATTGTTCACCATTGTCGTCGTTATAGTTGTGGTGTGGACTTTGCCATCCCCTTGAGTTAGAATGATTTTAAAACAATATCTTTATAGTTAGTTATAGTTGTAGTTTAAGTTATAGTGTTTGGTGTGTACGGCCCATTATTCAGTCCACAGGAGCGCTTAAAGTTGTACATTAGTCTTTTTTTCAGCAGTGACCCTCTTCACCATTGATGGAATTCTTAATAGTTTGGAATGTTAAAGGAATGAAAGGGGAGAGTATTATATTTGATGTTGCCGACAGTTTTACCCTTTTAAAGGTTGAAATATTTGCATAACTCTGGTCAGTGTTCAAAGGTTATAGTTAGTGTGTGTGTCTGTGGGTTTGTGTGTGTTCCTGACGGAGGCAAAAATAAAACAAACCATAACTTTAATCGCACATCAAAACATTAAACGTCTTCAAAGACTGAATCAGGCACATGGATGAGGAGGAATGTGGGAAAAAAGGGAGATATTCGTCTCTCACCTACAAGCAGCATTAACATAATTTTGACATCTCTAGTTTACCATTGTGTCAAGAAGATATATTGTCTGAAACCACTTTTGAAAGGGCTATTTGTTATTCTACAGTACATGGTACTCTGCATGATGCATGCACAGGATAGATTAAAGCTTACTATAAAAAAAAAGGCTGCCTTTGGATAGGAAATACTTAGTGTGTCTGTTCTCACTACAACAAATTTTACCAGAACTATTGTATGTTAGTTATACGTTTTCGCTACAACTAATTTTACCAGAACTATAGTTTGTTAGTTATACATGTCTTCTTCCTCTTCCTCTTCCTCCTTACACCCAATTTGCCAAAGGGTGATGCTAGAGGAAAAGCCATAGGGTCACCAAAATGTTTCATCCTGGAATTGGCTGAGATATCTTGTGTGGAACGGATAATTTGGCCTGATAGTTAGTGGTGCTAAAAGTCATGGGTTAGGATTCATCTTTCAGGGAGCATGAATGCGCTCAGCAAGTTTCATTACATGTTTTGCTGTAATTACTATTACAACACTCTGCATTGCATATCTCTTAATCTTATGTTGTATTTTATGTTGTATAATGTCATATTATGTGTCTTCATGTTTTTATATTGTATGTATCTTCTATGGACCCCAGGAAGATGAGCTGTTTCCCCGGCGTCAGCTAATGGGGATCCATTTAAAAAACAATAAACAATGGCAATATTCCCGTTAGATTTTGAGAAATCTTGGGTGCCAGTGGATATTGTGGCCTAATGGAGGAACTAGAGGAAAGGTCATTAGGTGACAAAAATCAGTGGACCTTTCTGTGGTTCATGAAGGAGCACGAAACATTCCATGGCAATCCTGCCAGATGTTTTTGATTCGGGAACAAAGTGGTAGACGGACAGACGTATGTACGTCTACCACTTTGTTCCCGAACAACAAACCTCAAAACGTACGTACGTATGTATGGACAGACATATGTATGTATATATGTACGTACGTATGTATAGACGGACAAGCCAACCGATCAATACAGCCTTCCTTAGAGCATTGCTGCTAGCGGGACTAATAAGAACAATATATCGTACTGTTGCTATCCAGCCGCAAATAAAGTGTTTTAATATACGTAGAAGCATGCCATAAATATATTGATTTATTTATTTGTCTATGTGTCTGTGTGAAATTACAAGGATGTGGCAGTTTGCTTTGCAAGTCACGTTTCTAGCAAACTCCACGTCTGATAATTATGCTAGGGTTCAGATTAGTTTCCTTTAGAACCAAAGTATCACTCACAGTAGTTATTCTAGTGTTTAATGTTCTTTGCTACAGAGAGGGCAACATATGGTATATTTGACCCATGATTCAAATTGTATGGCAGCTCAACCAACTAGCCAATTACATCAAAATGTCATGGGCCATGCAAATATCCTTGAAGTGAAGTTTGTGGAGGTCAAGGAGTTAGAATCAGAAAAAAAAAGTATTGACGACCAGTCAAAATGCTGCTTAATTTATCCCCTCAGACAAGCGCTCATGTATTAATTCTGCATCCTGTTTATGACAGTTGAAAGCGACAACAAAAAGGAGACCAAAGGTGGCAAGGCAGCCAAGGGGAAAGGAGATCAAAGCAAAACCATCAAAGTGGTGAGCTCAGTCATTAATCTGGGCCTGCCAGATACAGGCGGCAGTATTACTCTTACCAGCAGTCAGCACTGCCAATTATTTACTTCCACCGCTCTTTTAAGTGTGGCTTTTCAATCAATTACATAATATGTTTTTGTAAAGATCCTATTTCAGCCAGGTCTGTGAGCATTTATCATGTCTCATGCCCCGCTCTTCCAGCCGCCCGCTTTCTCTCCTTCCCCCTCCTCCTCCTCCCTGACTCTTTTGCAAAACCTTCTTATTGTTGACTGCTGCTGGCATTTGCAATAGTAAGAGAAAGTAAGTCTGAAAATAACTGAAATAACTTAATGGATATCATTTTCTACAGATGCCGGCGAATCGTGTCTTTCCTGTGAATGCAATCCCAATAGACACACGTCACTTCAAGTGTATCTTTTTGTCTTCATGTAAAAATGTATATTTTACCTCGGTTGCATATTGCTCCTGTATTGATATCGATGCCCTTGGAACATAATATAAAAATGTCTTACAAACATAGACCAAGTTTATGATGCATGTGCTTTATAACATAGACATTGCCTACATTAGACATAAACCAACCATTTCTTGCAAAACACTTAAACAAGGTCACTATTGATTCGTCATAGTTATGTGGTCCTGTATATTGTCATTGAATTGCTCAATATTGCACCACTGTAACATGGCTCAGTTTAAAAACCTTCCAATAGTATTGATAACCAATGCAATTGCAATCGTCCAATGCCAATTATGTAGTGTATGGTGACATTTTTCACATAAAGTCATTCTTAACGGACTACTAAGATATCGTGGATCTTTACGAAGGCACTCTTGGTAAGTGGACGTGGCCGATGCAAGTGGATCTGTGGACATGAATCACTTCCAAATATTATTTTAGTGCTGCCAGCATGTTAAGATCTTGGTTTTCTCTCAGGATCAGTTAAAAGATTTTAACTGGCTAGTGGCTAGAGACTAGATTTTGCATTATTACAGACATTGTGCATAATTATGCTCGTATACATGCAAAACCTCTTCCTGTATTTCTGCGTGCTTGTGATGGTGGAAAGTAACCAAGTACATTTACTCAAGCACTGTTGAGGTAAATATTGTACTTTTTACTCCACTACAATTATTTGAAAACTTTAGGTACGTTAGTTACTTTCCAGATTTAGATTCTTAAAACAAAACATACATTAACCACTTGAGGCCAATTTTATGCTTCGTTATTTGAAAATAAACCGATCTACAAGCTCACACAACACGTCATATACTTTTTCCTCAAATAACATTTTGAATGCAGGACTTCCGCATTGTGGTATTGCTACATTTACTTAAGTAAAAAATCAGAGTACTTCCTTCCACCACTGCTTGTGATATTCTTCTCTGTGATCTGCGCTAGCTGCTCTCCTGGGGGCAAGTCAATCCTGACCGTAGCAAACAACAATACAGGACACAAAGACCCCCACCCCTGCACACCCCCAATCTGGACTTAAAATACGATAGCCTGCTGATAAATGATAGCGATGTTTTCAATGCCAGTGCATCGATCTTATCTGCAGTTGGATGGATCACGGCAAGTTAAAAAAAACACGAGGTGGTCTCTTGTTGTACCACAGAGGAGTTTTTTTTTTCCCTGACACTTGGCAAGGAGAACCTTACAGTGATTAATGTCCCATTGGCTGAAACTCAGCCGGCTGTTGACGGGTCGTGCCACATCGTCTGTCCCGTCCTCGACACCTTTTCATTGTGTCCTTCGTGTCGCCAACCAACCTTTTTCTCTTACAAAAGCCTTGCCTCAGCATCCCATTACAAATCCACTTGCAATTCAGATTTTGTTTTTATTTTGGATGTCAAGTGTGTGTGCGTGGGGGGGGGGGGGGGGTCTATGGATGCTGTTCTATTTTTGGGTTAGGGTTGTGTTACAGAATTAACCCATTAAGACCGGGAGAAGTATCCGTGTCATTTTTTGATTTGAGCTTTAAAAAAAAAGCATTATTTTACACTTTGGCTATTTTTGAGAAATCATGAAAATTTGTGCAAATCTTTGAATTATGTATTTTTTAAAGCGAACATTTGTATCTCAAATCTTTGCTTCTGAGAGCAAAGATTTGAGATGGGGGTGCGCGGCCAAATACATATACATTTTGGTGTCCTTGACATGAAAAAGCTTAGAACCACTGGCATAGTAACATAAGTTTTTTCAAAAAACAGTTTTAGAAGGATTTAGAAGATATATTAGAATCGACCTCAGGTCTTAATGGGTTCATGTAGTGAGTATAATAAAAGGTGTGTGTGTGTGTGTGTGTGTGTCAGAAGGGCCCAGTCTGACAGAGAGGACGCAGATGACCCTGGAGAACCTCAACCAACATTTCACTGTGTGGGAGGGCAGCAAACGAAAACCCAGGTTAGAGGTCAGCGTTCAGCGGCGCTACAAAGCCTCACATAATCCATAGATCACTATCAATACACCATTTCCATAGGCGCTTCACATCACATTTGACTAAGCTACAGCCCCGTTACTCATGTGGATGCTATGGTAAACGTGACACGACATAATGAATACTTGTCGTTTGAGTGTTGGCTGTGTCCGTGGGTCATGTCACAGCATACTGGGAAAATACCCTGCACTGTTGGAAAATGAATGAGCCTTAGTTCAGCTGTAATAATGAACATAAACTGTTCTGTGTTCCCCTCTGCTAACCCCAATCCATGTCTGTCCAGTCTGTCCGAGGTCGAGCAGCTGCTGTGCAAATGCTGCGCCTTCATTTACCTGGGAAGGGAGCGCTTCATGGCAAACATCCCACCCACCAAGCTAGCAGCACTAAACCTATCCGGTACAGTATCTGATTGTTCATTTTACTAATACGGTAAATCCGGGATAATACCTACAGTTGCAATTATACAATCATGTATTTTCCCATTGCCCTATATCTGAATTGAGAGGGGATGACCTGAATTGAAATGTTTTTTTTTCATGGGTCATTTTAACACAGCTTAGAATTAGGTCTATGTGTGTGTGCGTGTGTGTGTGTGTGTGTGTGTGTGTGTGTGTGTAGCAATTTCCTCTTCAGCAGCGTTAAATCAATGACATCTTATTACAGCGTCTCCTTTAACATTTTCACAGCTCCAAGGAGAACTTGTAAAATGTGTCTCTAACCATGAGAACGTCGAATGAGATTTTTTTCCCCCGATGAACTTTAACATGTTTGCTAGACTCCTTGTGAAATGCAGTGCTGTTGTTACAGTGAAATTTGACAATGAAAAATGTGGAGCCCTGCGTTATGCCTATAGCACCAGACCATGCCTGGCACCGACAGCAATATCTGCACATTTAAGTCCAAATTCACAGCAGTTTATTCTGCCTCATCTTGTGACTGCAGACATGATCACTGTGTCTTATCAACCTGACGTTGGCTTGTCACGACTTATTTACAGTATATTGGGTTATGTTGAGCAGCCAACTCAAGATCACTGATAGGACAGTGAGACATGTGAACCCCAACATAACACCTACTTCCAAGTGATTTTATTCCAGGAGACTTGATTGTTTACTCCCCCAGTGTGTTGCTTAAATAAATTGCCCATCCCAAAACTGCCTTTTGGGCCTTCACACCTTTCACATGTTTCACAGAACAGGTGTGGATGATTTATTTATTTACTTATATATTTATTTATTCCTGTCAATCATAGGCAAACAAAGGTAGGCCTGGCTTAATTTGATGTGATTGACAGAGATCCCGCTGGCTTGACGCATCACCCTAGGCCACACATATGTGCCACCTGCTAGCCTGGCATTAGCGCTGCTAACTATAGTGTGGCTGACACCATGACCTGAAAGTCCAGCTGTTACCTCATAACGCTGTGACTCTTCCTTATTGTACAAGCCGGCAGGAGCATTATTATCGCAGACAATGGCAAATGTATTGCTCTAGAATAAAGGCATCTTATTTAACGCAATGTTCTTTGTCTTGGTTCACTGTCTAGGTTGTTTTAGGTCACTTTACTTCATCATATTTAGTTAAGTTTTCGTCACCAGTGTTCATTTCTCCTCACAAAAAAGTGTGGATTATGGTCAGGGATGCAGTGAAGTCTAAACTTGAATCATTTTATCCACACTACAGTATAGAGGTACTGTAGTGTGGTCATAATACTGTACCTCTATTTGTTCTAAAAGATAATAGTAATCCTTCTATAATCCTCCTATAATTTGACAAACCTCTGTAGTGGTGCGTGGTGTAGTGGTGAGGCCAAAATTGGTTCTGCCTGTTTCTCCTCAGTGGCTGGAGCAATTGATCTGAATTTGCACACAGCCACACGTTTTCTGATTACACAAAATCTCAGCTGTTTATTAGCGTTTTTGTGTTCGCTGGCTCCCGGGTTGCCAGATCATGTGCGCATATCCCCCCACGGGTATGGTGTAGTTATTCTGTAATAGTCCTATAAGAAGAACAGAACTAAGAGATGCAATTTAATTAATGACACCTTTTTACTGTATTAGAAGATTTTCTCTAAAATGAGCATTTCAAGCTGCAGTAGGTATGGTAGTAACAACTACTTTTGTCTCCTCAGAGTGCCGGATGGCTCTGCTCTTTGACCTGGTGCAGAACAGTGCTACTAGTCTCCAATCAAACACTGACATACATAAGAGGTAACTAAATTACTTTACTCAATGAATCTTGCACCGACCCTTATCTCAAACACTTTCAACCTGGCGTCCCTATTTTGAGCATGTTGTTACAGCACTAACCACTTAAATCCCTGTTTTCCACAATAAATATCTTCGTCGAAAACACTCAATCTACAGTACAAGTTCACAGCCCCAGAATAGGGATGCGAAAGTAGCATTCAAGAAGTTATGTGCTTAAGAATTAATTAGCTCGTTGATTCTGTTTTTGGATTACTTTTTTCTTGTCAGCAACCATCTCTCTTGATCCATCTCTCTCTCTTTCTCTGTTGCTCCTTATGTCCCTCTTTCTGTTTGTCTCCAGTGCTGGTCTCCTTGCTCTGGACAGACCCCTGGAGACAGCAGTCCTCCTGAGCCTGACTGGGGTCCGCTGCATTGTCCTCAACCAGTGGCACAGCAGCGTTCAGAGGAACACACACGATATGGATTCAGTCTTGGACAGTGAGTGGGTGTTCCACACACATATTCAGCATACCCATTCACTCATTTCTGATTTTAATGACAATGCGGGAAATGCAAGTGGTGGAGGAGTTTTGATTGATTGATTGAATATTTTATTAGGCAAAACAATGTAAAACAGCACAGTTACATTTAAAATACTTTGTCTAGAAGGTCCGTTCAAAAACGTCCTTGCGGTCTTGCTTCCATTGAGGTCCTTGGTATTCAATTCATAGTCATATATAGTGGCACCACAGTTCAAATATCAATACAAAAAAACAGACAAATATAACACTATGTCCAAACAAAAAACAAGAAAAGCAGGGGGAAAAAAATTATAATGCTATATGTACAAGAAAGGGGGGGGGGGGTCGTCTGTCTAACGGGAAAATAGTACTACCTCCTTTTTTGGCCTCCTGAAAGGTGAATTTTCAGGCTTGTTTTTAATGAGCCCAGCGAACTGCACTTTTTGAGGGATGGGGTTAGACTATTCCAAACCTGGGCGGCAGTGCTGTAGAAGGACAATTTGCCCATGTTTGTTTTATGGGTGGTTGGTACCAGATCGTTGTTAACGCTCCCTCTAGTTTTGTGACTGTGGGTGTCGCTAACTTTTTGGAGGTATTTACTCAGATATGCGGGTATAGGGGGAATTCAAACAACAGTTTATGCTCGCTGAGGTAATTGTTGATTTGTTCTTGAATTAATCGCTCTATAACCTTTGAGATGGAGCAAAGGTTGGAAACAGGCCGAGGGATATGCAGAGGGATTACTCTCGCCAATTTGAATTCTTGTGGGACGTGACACTGGGTGGGAAATGAAGTGAAGCCATATAGCGTAGAAGTATGCAGATGGTCATGCACTAGACAGGGCATAAACTACTAGGAAATGGGCCGTGACAATTGCGACCACTCGCCATGGTCCAGGGCTTGGTACACAGTGTAAGCTGGCTTGGGTTGAGGAAGTTAATAGGATTTGAGAATGTCTCCTCCAGAGCTTTTATCATTGATGCCTGCGTACGTTTGATATTTTGTTCACCGTTTTGTTGAGTAGATATGCAATACGGGGTGCTTTGAGTACATATGACTATGAAAAAGTCTGCTGGACTCTTCATTTGTGTCTGCTCAGACCAGACCTTTAAGAAACAAATGAGCCAAACATAAACTGACAGACAACTTTTTCAGACAACTTTTCTCATGGACAGGTCACACAGACGGGTATGCACGGACACAACAAATGACTGCTGCGTGGATCTCCTAGGCAGATGTTTGCTCAAGGTGCGCATGGAACCAAAGTGGGCATTGAGCAGACATTCGTGTTGGAGGTCTGCACAACAATCATTTTGTGGACATCTGTCTGGTTTGTTGGCAATTGTGAATTGGGCTTATAAACTGGGCTTTACACTGAGAATAGTCCTTTTACATCATCTGCTGTTGGTGGGCTGTTTTAGGTACCGAGGACTAGGAGCCATTGTTGACGACTCTGGACCTCCCGCACATTCACTTTCTTCTCATTATTTTTTTGACTCTTTATTTTTGAATTTCAAAATTGTGTAAGACATACAGTACAGACATAATACAAGAAATAAAAAAGACAAGAAATAAAAAACTGAAGCAAAAAAACAAACAATCAAACAAAAGAGGTCATGGGACATTCAGTATTACCGTAAATTTCGGACTATAAGCCGCGACTTTTTTCCCATTTTTCGACCCTGCGGCTTATATAACGGTGCGGCTTATCTATGGATTTTTATAGCTAACGGCCACTAGGGGACCTCCTAAATCTAGGGATTTTACACCCGCGGCTTATAGTCCAGTGCGGCTTATATATGTACAAATCATTCAATTTAGCTGCTGCGGCTTATATTCAGGTGCGGCTTATAGTGCGAAAATTACGGTAATAACAGAACAAGACCAGGAGACCTGTTTCTGCCAGACCCAGAATAAATTCCCTTTTATGCCCATGTATGGACGAAAGGGGGACGAAATTCAGAGGTCCATTTTATGCCCATGTATGGACGAAAGGGGGACGAAAAAAAGACAGACTTTTATGCCCATGTATGGACGAAAGGGGGACAAAGCCTCATGTAGGCCGACCCCTTGGGTCTGGCAACAAACATATGTTTACAGTGTTTGAGATACAATAGAGGAGAAATTAGGTTTCTGTGATTTTTCTTCTATGACACTGGAAATGACCAGTATTCCATTGTGAACAGTGATCATTGCCATTTGATTGGTTATGATTGAATCCACCCGCATCCATTATAATACATGCAGCCTAGCAGAAGGCACTTTGCTGCAGGAATTCCGACCCTACTCAAGTCCCCAAAATACCAAGCGTCTGTCGTCAGACTCGTCACACCCCCCACACACACACAGGCCGGATCGCCTGTTTCCTAAAAATTGGGCCTTAAATTTTATGTGGCTGTTCTTAGCACTAAGTGTACTAACTGCAGCACACTCTGCACCACGGTTGCTTTGTTTTAACCCATTCAATCCGGGAACGCATCTTGTCATTTTAGATTTTAGCTATAGCCATTATTTTTATACTTTGGCTATTCAAAAATAGCAGATCTGCAAGCTACGAGCTTGTAGATCCGCTATTTTTGAAAGATCTTGAACATTTGTTTTGAATACATGTATTTTTTTCAAACAACATTTATAACTCAAATCTTTGCTTCTGTAAGCAAAGATTTTGATGGGGATCCGATCCCCATCAAAATATGGATCGGTGGCCAAAAACATATTTGGGGGTCCTTGACAAGAAAAAGAGCACCACTGATATAGCAACAATAGTTTTTCAGAAAAATTAAGACATTTGTTGAGACATTTGACAGTTACAAATAAAATATGTTGATATGCTATTTTTTAATGGCCAAAGAAATCTAAAATGACAGAGATGCGTTCCCCGGATTCCGCCAGCGGTTAAGATCTGATTACGCCGGTCACTGGAAGATTGTTAGCCACGTTACAGTGACACACATTGGCCACAGTTACATGGACAGTTGTATTCGGAATGAATACACTTCTATTCGGAATGGATGAATGGATGAATTCATTCCGAATAGATTTGCTCATGTAAACACCCCAATTGGAATAGAATATTCCATTCCAGTCTGACCCGAATGCATTTTCATTCGGAATAGGAGGGGTGGTATAGACCGTTTGAATCGGGTTAAATCAATCGGAATTGACCATGTAAACACTTTATTCCAAACGCTCCTGTCCGTTTGGAATACATGCATTCCTTTGCGCATGTCTGTGCTTAGTAGGGCTGTCAGAATTGTCCAAAAATGACCTATCAAATCTCTAATTCAGCCATGGTTGGTGCTGAGAAGCGCTCGCTCCTGCGGGATAAAATTAATGATTCTAATAGCGTCATTTAATAAGCCTGTAATGGTTAAGCCCAGACTTGTCCAGGAGAACGGACGCTCTGAGGATTGCTGGGATCTTTTTCTAAACAGGTATTTTAGTCCTCAGTTTTGAAAAAGAATCCCTGGCCACATGACAAAGATTTAAAAAAAAAAAATCCCTGTCCACACGTAAACGCAGAAACGCATTGATCAGCATGCAAGTTTCAATTTTAAATCAGATTTTATTTTATTATTTGTATTTATTTTATATATGAGGGGCCAAATACATAATACATTTTTAATCGCATGTTAAGGCCCAATACTGCAATAGCTGCATTATTTTAATAGCATACGTGAACAAAAATAAATGAAAACAACATTATTAGGGCGCAACTGCAGCGAAAACAGATGAGTTTTACTTCATCAATTCATTACATGGGCAGCTAGAACGGTGGTCCCAAAACACCCCGCCCCACGCACCTTTTGAGCGGGCCATCCACGGCTGCTCCATGGTGGCTGGATTTTGACCCGGGGCGATTGTGTTTTAGGGCGACAGACCCGTAATATTATAGCCTACCTCTATGGACAGACCCCGTGTGCGCACCGCGCGCTACTCGGCGCAGAAAGAGGGTTTTCATTACAGTGAATGAGTTACAGCATGTTTCAAAGCTTTTTCATAATAATACAATAAAACGTGACACTCGGCATAATGAGTAGCTTATACTTTCTACTTAAGTATATTTTGATGCCAATACTTTTGTAGGCTACTTTTGCCATAAATGAGCGTGCCTTGTTTCATAGACTGTAGTGTTGCTCTCTCTCTCTCTCTCTCTCTCTCTCTCTCTCTCTCTCTCTCTCTCTCTCTCTCTCTCTCTCTCTCTCTCTCTCTCTCTCCATTTATTATTATAATGACCATGAGCGGTCCGGTGTTTAAGTATTATTATTTATTATTATAATGACCATGCGCGAATGCGCGATGACATCATCGTACGGTACCTACATGAGAAATGTGACAAATACTATAGGCTAGCCTACGTTTTACCGTGTCTGGTACCAATACAAAAAAATAAACTGGTCTGAACTTGTAGATCTGCTACTTTTGCATTAAAACGGCGAAAAGGAACACAGGCTTGCACCGCATACAACGCTGCCTGGCCAGGAGTCGGTGCGTTGCTTACCGGCCTGCCTACGACCGATAGACCTCCGCCGCGGAGGCACAAGGGGGCTATTGCCTCCTCCCATGCCCACCAGGGGAAGCTCTGCTCCGGGTAGTGGCCCCTGGTCCATGCCCGGGCGTAGGCGGGAACCACTTTGCGCATGTCAAAAGTTATATTCTGAATGAATGCTTTGGTCGTGTAAACGAGGAATACTTTTATTCAGGTCCCATGTAAACAGGTGAGTGGATCAGATTCCTCTATTCAGAATGAGTTCATTCGGAATGAATTCATTCTGAATGAATACATGAGTGTCCATGTAACTGTGGCCATTGGCTGCTGTTACATGGACAGTTTCATTCGGAATGAATACACTTCTATTCGGAATGAATGAATGGATGAATTCATTCAGAATAGAAATGCTCATGTAAACACCTCAATTGGAATAGAATATTCCATTCCAGTCGGTTAGGAGGGGTGGTATAGACCGTTTGAATCGGGATATACCAATCGGAATTGACCATATAAACACTTTATTCCGGACACTCCTCTCTGTTTGGAATACATGCATTCCTTTGCGCATGTCCGTGCTTAGTAGTGCTGTCAGAATTGTCCAAAAATGACCTATCAAATCTAATTCGGCCACGGTCGCTCCTGCGGGATAAAATGAATGATTCTATTCTATAGCGTCATTCTCCAGGAGAACGGATGCTCCGAGGATATCTGGCCTAGGCTACACTTATGGATCTAGTCCTCAGTTTTTAAAAAGAATCCCTGGCCACATGACAAAGTTTTTTTTCAAAATCCCTGTCCACACATAAACGCAGAAACGCATTGATCAGCTGCAAGTTTCAATTTGAAATCAGATTTAACATTTATTTTATATATGAGGGGCCAAATATGTATACATGTTTAATCACATGTTAAGGCCCAATACTGCAATAGCTGCATTGTTTTAATAGCATACGTGCACAAAAATAAATGAAAACAATATTATTAGGGAGCAGCTGCAGCGAAAAAAGATGAGTTATACTTAATCAATTCATTACATGGGCAGCTGGAACAGTCGTCCCAAAACACCACGCCCCACGCACCTTTTGAGCGGGCCATCCACGGCCGATCCATGGTTGCTGGATTTTGACCGGGGCGATTGTGTTTTAGGGCGACAGATTCAACCCGTGTGCGCACCGCGCGCTACTCGGCGCAGAAAGAAAGTTTTCGTCACAGTGAATGATTTACAGCATGTTTCAAAGCTTTTTCATAATAATACAAGAAAAACGTGACACTCGGCATGATGATTAGCTTATACTTTCTACTTAAGTATATTTTGATGCCAATACTTTTTTACTTTTGCCATAAATGAGCGTGCCTTGTTTCATAGACTGTAGTGTTGCTCTCTCTCTCTCTCTTCATTTATTATTATATATAATGACCATGTGCAAATGCGCGATGACGTCATCGTACCTACGTGAGAAATGTGACAAATCGTATAGGCTAGCCTACGTTTTACCGTGTCTGGTACCAATACAAAAAAAGAAACTGGTCTGAACTTGTAGATCTGCTACTTTTGCATTAAAACGGCGATAACAAAAGGAACACAGGCTTGTACCGCATACTACGCTGCCTGGCCAGGAGTCGGTGCGTTGCTTCCCGGCCTGCCTACGACCTACAGACCTCCGCCGCGGAGGCACAAGGGGGCTATTGCCTCCTCCCATGCCCACCAGGGGAAGCTCTGCTCCGGGTAGTGGCCCGTGGTCCATGCCCGGGCGTAGGCGGGAACCACTTTGCGCATGTCAAAAGTTATATTCCGAATGAATGCTTTGGTCATGTAAACGAGGAATACTTTTATTCAGGTCCCATGTAAACAGGTGAGTGGAACAGATTCCTCTATTCGGAATGAGTTCATTCTGAATGAGTTCATTCTGAATGAATACATGATGGTCCATGTAACTGTGGCCATTGCGTTTGCAGGTCTTCTTAGAGCGGGAATGACCTCTGGACAAAGTGTTCATGCCTTGAGGAAAGGAGATGTGAATGGCGCGGACAGAGATCAGAAGGGCACAGGATTAAACGGTAAATCCCTCGCTGTATTATGAATTGTGTGTATTACGAATGTGGCGTTTTTGTACAGGCATTCATTGACCGACTGTACGTTCACTCTCATCCTTCTGTCTTTCTGTGTATTTTTCTCTCACTCCGTCATCTCCCCTCATCTATCTTTATCCTCATTGCCTCTCCTTTTGTCTATCTCTAATGTCTCTAATGTCATCTCGATTTCTCTTTTTCTCTCTGTGTCATCTCTTTCTCTGCACTCCCACTGTTTCACCCTCACCATGTCTCTCTGTCTCTCTTCCTCTCCCTCCCTCCCTGTGCCTTTCCTCCGCAGATGTTGTGTCCCAGTCTGACTCTAGGAGTAATGGCAGCTCTGATGAGATCCACAAAGTGGCTCTTTCACCGTCGCCATTCAACTGCATTCTTTATGGTCTTCCTAACTTAGTTACAGTCTGATTCATTTGATTGCCCAGTTAAATTGATTTGCCCTGCTAAAGAACATTTGCAGCATGCCGTGCTGTACGTCGTCTAATTTTGTCATTCAAACAATAAGCATAGACCCAATGGTACAAATATCAAAAGGGTTTTAATCTCATCAAAGGAAAACATAACTTATTTATTGACTTATTGACTCTTTAAATTCACATTCCTCTTTCTTTGAATATTAATAAAATAAATGTTTTATAACATTAAGTTAAATGTTATGTTTTGTTATGTACAGTACATTGGGATCAAAGAAGGCCTTTTACTGCATAACACAAGAATGTGTTAGTCTGACATTCAGTCTTAATGGATTCAACTTGGAGCCCATTGAGGGAAACCTCATTCACTTCCAATAAGATGACATTGAAGGTATGGAATGCATTTTCCATGTATATTATGTGATATATTAACGCAACACCATTGTTGCCTGGGTGACGCTCAACACTCCTGTGATGCATTTGGTGTGACATCGTATATTTGTTCAATTATGGACGCTCAACACAACAAAGCAAATGATTCTTTACCAAACAAAAGCTTTGTCTGCATGGCATCTGGGTGGCGTATAGGGTAAGTACTCAACCCCTGTGGAGGCTGTTGTTCGACTCCTCCGTGGTGCCTCGGGCATGGCCAGGTGCTCCAATTAATATAATTGGCCGTGTTCGTTGATGGGAAGCTGGCAGGGATTGGGTTCTTTGATGCTGCACTAGCAACTCCTACAGGTTGGTTGGGACGCCGGTTCAGCTGGGAGCGGAACTGGAAGAGAATGTGAACCTCTGCACGTTAAGCTTTCCCAGTGAGATTCCTCACTGTCGGATGAAAAAGAGGCTGCTGACAGGGGTCAGAGTGGCAGGGCCCATGTTGTGTAGTTCAGTGGTTCTCAAACTTTTTCATGCCATGGACCCCGAAATTGATATGTATTTGGCCGCGGACCCCCATTTGAAAATATTTTGTGCCAGGGACCCCCAGAAGAGGAGATTTGGGGTTAAAAATTCTAAATTATTCAAAACCTTTCAAACAGTTTAGATATTTTCAAGTATTTAAAAAAATTGCAGATCTACAAGCTCGCAGCACGGCACGAAGTGACTCGCTGTGAGCTTGTAGATCTGCTATTTTTGAATAGCCAACGTATTAATGGGTAAAGTGGTTAAGATGATTGTAATGCTATGTGAACTACTTTTGCTGGGGACCCCCTGGAACCCCCTCAGGGACCACTGGATGAGAACCACTGCATAGGATTGACAAAGAGGAGATGTGCTGATTTCAGTCTCTCCCTCTTAGAGTGTTGGCACTCCCATCATGATGATGATGTTTTTATTGCTTTATGGCTTTTTACTCAAGCTTTGTCAACAGTATACTATATGTATAATAAACGCTGGACATGTTGTGGTAACTTATCTGGTATCTATGTGAGATCCTCTGATTACATGGAGACAAACAGATGCTGAAAATCTTCAGGGTGCTTCAGAGTCGGTAGAGAACACGTCTCTCAGATACCATTACATGTTGAGGTAGCATGGACAAGCCCAAGGAGTCTAGAAAAAAGATGTCGCCTAAAGCAGGTATGTTATGTTGTATTATCTGGTGAGTTACAGTAAACAACGTACTGTCAATGGGGGGGGGGGGGGGGGGGTCTGTATTCAAGTTGTTAACCCATTAAGACCTGAGGCGATTCTTTAAGAAAAACATTTTTTTGAAGAAAAAATAATAATAATCAAGATTTTTCAAGAATAGCAGATCTACAAGCTCATAGCGCGGCACTCGGTGCCGCGCTATGAGCTTGTATATCTGCTATTTTTGAATGGCCAAAGAAAACACAGATGCGTTCCAGGTCTTAATGGGTATGAAGGATGATCAGAGTTTGTTTTATGATAGTTTAGTTCTGTTGTACTTGTAGATGATGTGTGACTTTCCAAAAATATTTTGACATGCCATTCTTCACTAGAAAGGTTGCAGCCAGCCTCTCATTCACACTACAGCAAGTCAAACACAAGAAGGATGCCTTTCACTTCATATACCAGCTAAGAAGCCATGACTCATCTCTTCAATTAAATTGGGCTCAAATAATTTTAATTAAGTGGCTTCATGTTTGTAATTCCAATTTAGGGGATATGGTAATCAAAATATGCAATGCAACCATAAGCTTTTAATCCTGCCATTTCACAAAATGTATGGTTATATTCCACTGAATTTTAATCAATTCTTAACTGTTAATTGAACCCTAGCATCCCTGTGCTGAGGCCAATATTAGTTGAAAATAGCTGATCTACAGAATCAGTGCATCGCAACGTGATGTGTTGTGAGCTTGTAGATCGGCTGTTTTCAGCAAAGATATTTAGTGTAGAGTGAAAAAAGTATAGACCCCTGGCTGAGAGACTAGTCAACTAAGTGTATAATAGCGTTTAAGTGGTTAAATAGACTCCCTAAACATTGTGTCACTTGTGGGTGAGTGGGGAGTCAGTATGTGATGTCAACTTGTACAGAATGCCACTGGATTTCAGCAGCGTGATCTCTAAGCCTTAAAGGTAGGGTAAGTGATTTACTTTGGTTAAAATAAGTGTTAAATAGCTCTCTATTCTGAGTCTCCCATGTCTCACCAGTTCTTTATTAAACAGAAAATGCATTTTCAGTGCTCTCTCCTGATTGGCTTAAATGTTGTCACCTACCTGAAAATGTAGTTATATTCTGTTTACTAAACAGTTGGAGAAACCCCTGTGACAGAACAAACGCTCTGTAGCAATAGTACTTATAACAAATATAAATAAATAAATCAAATATATAACAAAAAAATATCACTTACCCTACCTTTAAGAAAGGGAAAGATGCAAAAGGTCACCTTGGCGTAGACGGGATGCTTTTCTGAGGATAATCTCATTTTTCCAGGTTCAATGACGTTAAACTTATTTGGGTGTAATATGTTGAATGGACTCTTAGTGTGTGTGTGTGTGTGTGTGTGTGTGTGTGCGTGCACCTGCTTGTGTGTATTTGTGTACGGTATGTGTTGAGCAGGGTCCTCAAACATACATGGAATCTGTGGAGACAAATTGGAGAGTAAAGAAGTGGACAGAGATAAGGAAGGTATTGTACCACCTCAAACCTAATCACGATTCATTGTGTGGAACCAAACATTACAGATTTTCCACGGCTGTATAACAAAGCATTATTTCGGCTTAAGGCCCAGCAATGAATCTGTCAATCTGATCTGATTAGAGATATGATTTTAGGTTTCTGACTAGAATAGCCTTGTACTGTATATTGTTGCTGTCCGGTGGAAACCATGTCCAAAGCTGTTCCTTTTTCACTAATATAAAAAACCACAACATTTTATAATAGTGAAAATAGCCGAGCTCACAAACTTGTAAATCTGCTATTTTCACTATAATTTTGTGCAACACTCTTGTATGATGATTTGATGAAGTAGGACATGAATTTACGAAACAACATAAAAAGTTGAAATATGGAGATGCAAGGTTTCTGCCCGTCATCAACTATATAGAAACAAATTCTGGCAAGATGACAGCTAAATGAAGGCCTCAAGTCTCATCCCATTGACTGCTGATGCCAATTCTGTATTTATTGCGTCAGTCAAAGAAACATACGCCATCTCCATAGCAACACCCTGAGTCATATAGCGGCTTTGTTTATGTCAAGCTCAAGATGAGCGTTTGGCTCAAGGCCATAGTTGTCCTGTGTCCTCTGAACAGACACTGATAATGAGATTACAGTACAGGCCTGCTTACCCACAGACAACACAGCCATCATCACACTGTTCATGAATGCAGAGCAGTCTAGACATTACGAACAATTTGCTTATCACCAACCAATTATACAAAATAAGAAGCAGTTTGTTCTTTGATTCCCCTCAAAGTGGATGACATGTTAGCTAACAGATGTCATTTCTGCTCCTACTGTACAAAAAACACTCCCTTCCTCACTCACTCACTCACGCACAAACTGACAAGTCAAAAGCACACACTGTTAAGCCTCAGGTCTATATAGTGAAATGTAAGTTTGAACTAAAAAGTGTGTGTGTGTGTGTGTGTGTGTGTGTGTGTGTGTAGGTGAGAATGAGCTCTCCATTTTGCAGCAGACCTACCTTCGTCTGGGGGCAGCCAGGAGAGCAGAGGAAAGGGAAGCCCAGGAGATGATTCGCAGACAGAGGTGCTGTTCCTCTGCACATACTGTAGTGTTGACTCCAACTACCTGAAATTCAAATAAGGGAGACCCGGCCGGGCGTCCCTTAAATCACAAGAAAAATAAGGGAAGCCTAGAACGTGAGCTTGTAGATCAGCTATTTTTAAACTGAAGTATGATGAAATGGGGCTTAAGTTGTTTATCAATGTTTTGTAATCTAAATCTGAAAATAACTAGTAACTAAAGCTGTCAAATTTAGTGGAGTAAAAAGTGAATATTTGCCCCTGAGATGTAGTGGAGTAGAATTATAAAATATCAAAACATTTAAATAACCAAGTAAAGTAAAAGTACCTCATAATTGTACTTAAGTACAGTACTTGAGCAAATGGGCCTCAGACTCATAGCTAAGATAAAGGCTATGTTCCCCCCAAAGACAAGGAAAGGGTAATTCATACAGTACATTCATTTCTTTAAGGCTCAATTACTGTAATTCCCTCCATGCGGGAATTGACCAGTCCTCACTCAGGCGCTTGCAGCTGGTGCAATATGCAGCTGCCCGCCTCCTCACAGGCAATAAAAACGTGGTCACATCACCCCGGTCTTGCCCTCACTCCATCCACACTGTGCATTTTAGAAGTCATTTAAAGCTTATATTGTTTGTTTTTACGGCCCTTAACGGCCCGGCTCCTTCGTACATTTCTGAACTCATACTCTGGCACACAGTAAGTAGAACCTTGAGGTCGGCTAATCAGTTGCTTCTGCCTGTGCCTAAAATCTGCCACAAAACCAGAGGTGACCGAGCCTTTGCGTCATTGGAGACTTTTAAATCATTATTGAAGACGCACTTATTTTCCTTGGCCTTCACTCTAACTGAGTGTGTATCTGTGGCCCCTCTCTTTTTCCACCTCACTTATGTAACATTTTGTTTGCTTTGTCTTTTGTCTTTTACTGTTAAATTGTTACTCTCAGAGTTGAGTTGAAAGCTATCGTAAGCACGGATTGATTTTCAAAAGCACAGCCAAATATTAACCTCACAATGAAGTTGTGATGTGTTAACCTCACAATGAAGTTTAGCCAGCATCTTACCCCAAGTCTGTGAAATGTGCTTAGTCTAAGCGACATATTTTCCAAGCAAGTGAAACATTGCTTGCCCTTTTTAGGACAAGTTGATTGTGAGTGGAATGGATGTTTCCCTTTAAGATAACCTTGAACCTCATTTGTCATTGTGCAGTACCTTACCTCACTTGTAACCACTGTAACCATAATAAAACTCTCAACATCTCGAGGTTTTCGGCAAGTGCCATTCATCATTTTGTCTCTGTTTTCTAGTCAGCTGATTTGCTCCCTGAGTGGAGAGAAGGAGGAGCTTCTGACCTCACTGGCTGGCGTTTCAGCCAGCAAGAAAGAGGATCGTCGTCTATCCCAGATCATTCATGCTCTGCACCTCCATCATGATGAAATCAGTGACCTCATTAGTCAAGAGAACACCACACAGGCCTGTCTTCAGAAAGAGGTGGGTCTTACATTAATTAACTGCTGCCTTGAACATTTTATTACAACTACTGCTGATGAAACTGAGTGGGTTCAATGTCAACACTGTATGACACCCAATGACCTAGAGTATGTTTGTCTGAGGTGAGGCCTTAAGGCAGGGGTCTCAAACACAGCTCTTGATGTAGAACGACCTGAGGATGCGTGGGCACACACTGAATTTCTTCAGGCAACGGTTTGTCGCCATGTAGTAGATGCGGCCTGGGATGTAGTCTCTCACCAGCATCTCGAAGCATTTACTGACAATAGAGATGAAGGCGACAGGTCTCTAATCATTCAGACATGAGACCTTGAATGCTTGGTTACTGGAACAATGTTGTACATCTTGATGCCTGGGGGGAACACAGCCTGGGAGAGGGAGTGGCTGAAAATGTCCGCAAACACTGGCCGCTAGCTGGCACATGCTTTGAGGATGTGGCCTGGAGCCTTACGGGTGTTCACCTGTTTGAAGGCTCCCAGAGGATTGGTGCTGTTGGAATCCTCAGGTGGTGCTGACACTAGTCCCTCAAGCCAACTTTTCCACAATCTTCAAATGCTAAATACAGAGTCTGTAACTACGCCACAGGAAGTTGTCATCATTCGTCATTTCCGTTCACAACAATATACAGTATTTGACAATATCTTCAAAATATACTTTTTAATTTCCATTTCTGTTAACAGCAACCTAGATATGCTTTGACTAATTCTGTAATTGATTTAAAGTGGGAACAATTCTTTTGACTGCAAAGAAACGGAAGTGGTAGAGTCTCTGGAGAGAGGCGTACATCCGCTTTACAGTTTGTGCTGTTTCAGCGCCTCCATTGCACAGACTGTATGGCAAAAGCATTTGTAAGTTGTGTGAGCCAATAGTCTGTCTCGAGAGACTATGCTGACACTTGGCTGTTGGTGCTGGCCTGGGTGCCCAAATTAAATGGCCATGTCTCTCCCCCAGGCCGGGAGTTTGATCCCTACCTTAAGGTCTCAAACAATTGGCCTTCCCCAAATTCCAGTGTTCCATCTATTTTGTTTGTTTTTTCAAGGCATAAGGAGACTATTGAAGATCAAATTCATGACGATAATAGACTATATGCTTTTTCAAATGCATTTTCCCCCCACCGCCAATCTTACATTTCAGAACTTTGACTCTCATTGTCCAAAAGTTTAGACAATATTGAACGTATAGACAGCAAAATCGTTTCCACTTGAAGTAGGTACTGTAGGGGGAAACACTGCCTACAAAACAGCAGCATTTCGAGTCATCGCCCATTTAACAATTAGATCAAAAAAATAATCTGCCAGCGCTTATAGGATAATACTGAGGTTAGGGCTCCCTACTAAGCGCACATTAAAATGGAAATCCCTCTGCTCCAAATTCAGTTTCCTTTCAGCAAGGCAAAAATAACGAGGTGGTTCACATTAGGCCGGCAAAGCCACAATCACGATTCATGCAAATAGAAACATAATTAGAGGGTGTAATAATATTGAAACCGTTGGAATTGTCACTTTTCCAAGGAGGCGTGCATTTTTATTGGTTTCAAAATGTAATGCTCTGAGAGACTCAGTGCAACTCTGTAATAGTTTAATAGTTGTAGTGAAGATATTATTATCTTGTATTATATTATATCTGTATGACTGGTTTATAGGGGGGCGAGCGAGCGTCGTCACGCTTGAGTCCACGATGTCTTATGATAATAGGATAGCCCTGTGAAGCAAGATGGAGGTATCTTCCTTGCTCATCTTCTTCTTTCTGGAGGTCGAGGTTGTAAGGTTTAATCTCGTGGTTTGTAGATAACAGTTGAAGTACTATGTCAAGGTGTGTGTTGGACTAGGGTCTCATGCACCTTTTGGTGCGTGAGGAACAATAGATCCATAGAAGTCACCGTGACATTACAGTATGACCTTCATCACTTGATAAGTGCACATTACTGTACTGCTCTTGAAATGCTTTTTAAACGAAGATACACAATAAAATCATCAATGTTAATATTGCTCAGTGTAATAATACAAACTTTATTTATAGTATTACAAACATTAACTTTCAGTGTTTTTCATTGGTGAAAGAAACAAATGTTAGGCTTTAGAAAGAATATGCTGACATACTGCATAATTATGTCAACATCTTTCAGGAATTTGAAAAGGGCCAGGTGCACTGAAAGTGAATTAAACCTACAAGCCATTTAAGGGGCTTGGTAATTGGGTTGGCTTTCAGAGGATAGATTAAACTCCTGTTGAAATGCATGAATCATACAGTGAATTTGGCCCCCAAACAAGACTTAGATCAAAAACAAATAAAGATCTGCCTGACAGAATGTGTGATTGCGATGCATTAGTATTCCACAGTCTATAAGAACCTAGAGAAAAGTGTTCCCATCACTGATGTTTACACCCTCTAACTGAACATTTCTCCGAAATAAATCATTACTTTTTTACCCCCCTGTGTGCCCATTTCAAAAGTAGGCCATCATTTGAAATGTTTACCCTTCACTCACTATTGATTCCCACTGGCAGCTTTGCTTTGAAGAAAGTAAACTGTCCGAAGTGAAATTAGATTTTGGTACTGCGTTTCTGATGTTCGGCAGTAGACCTTATAATTACCCAAGCAACAACTATGGATATTTATAGCAACACAGGTCATGCTTGGAATTTCAACATTTTCCCAAAATTTCCCAAAACGATGAGAACCCTTATCCTCCTGTTAACACTGTTTTATTTTATTTTAACCATTTGAACAGTTTTTGGGGTCAAACTTGAGCATTGACATTTTAGAATTCCTTTGGCTATTCAAAAATAGCAGATATACAAGCTCATGGCACGGCACTCAGTGCTATGAGCCGTGCCGTGTTACTTGGTTTGTAGATCTGCTATTTTTGAAACATTGTGCAAATCTTTGAAAATTAAAAGTTTTTTAACTCAAATCTTTGCTTCTGGCTGCGGACCACCATCTCATATTTTGCGATGGGGGTCCGCAGCCAAACACATATCATTTTGGGGGTCCTTGACATGAAAGAATTGGAGCACCACTGATAAAGCAACATACTGTTAGGATTTGGAAACATTTTTAGATCTGTATCTGGCCACGGACCCCCATCTCAAAATATTTTGTTCCAGGGACCCCCAGAAGCAAACATTTGAGTTAAAAAATGTTCGCTTTAAAAAAATAGCAGACCTACAAGCTCATAGCGTGGCACTCGTGCCGCGCTATGAGCTTGTAGGTCTGCTATTTTTTTATAGCCAAAGAAATCTTAAAATGACACAGATGTGTTCCCGGTCTTAATGGATTAAAGTAGAACGGTCTTTCTCAGACTTTGATTTTATACCGTAAAGGTCAAGCAGTGGTCTAGCGTTAGAGTTGTCTAGCGTGACACCAATGAGATTTGTTTGGCCTGTGGCTCTGTTTTTCCTGCAGATCCGGGACCTTCAGAAGAGGATTGACAAGGACAGGAAAGGGCCCGCTTCCAAACAGGACCTTAACAGGAAAATTCAGCAGCAGACTACACAGCTTGCAAAGGTTTATGCTTTCTGTTTCTCCCTCTACCCATCTCTTGATTTCCGTTCTCTTGATCACCTGTGTTTATCTCATACTGCTTCATCTCTGACATGCTGTCCTTTACTCCAGTGTTTCCCATACAGTGGGTCGGGAGTAAATATCCCTTTTATTATTCATTTCTTAAATTAAAAAATATATATATTTCAAAAGATTTCCATAAATGGCCCAAAGAAGTGCAAAATTTTTCAAACATTTAGAAAAAATATTTCATAGATAAACTAGAAAAAGTGCTCCTCGGGGCATAAGTCCCCGCCAGGTCAGGTAGGTTATTGTGGGCCAGGCATCAATGTTCGGAATTCAGTCATGTGAGGTGAGTGGAATCTGTAGAAGTTGAGGGATTCATGTTGATGAAGTTATTGCCAATCAGGATGAAATATGAAAAATCTGACAGGTTCGTCTTGATCACATGACAGACATAATTTGTGGCGATTTGAGTGATGTGAAAAGGTGAAAAGGGTGACATTTCTTCCTTTTGCCTTTCATGGCAATCGGACGCTACATTCATGATTTGCGGCATTTTGTTCAAAGCGAACTACTCCTGCAAACTTTAGATGCCAGTCTTAGCCAAAAATGCCAAAAATGTGTTTTGGAAAAATGTGCCTGCTGGTGGCGCTATAACAGGCCGATGTGAAACATTTGGGCAATTGGTTCTGCTCTGGCCTCCAGGGAGTGTGTGTGCGTGCACAGTTTCACGCCGGAAATTAGTTGTTAACAGACGGACGGACGCACACGGACAAGGGCGAAAACATAGTCGCGGCCACGCCTTTGGCCTGGCGGAGACAAAAAAAAAAAAAACAGAAATTCTATTCACCTGTTTCCTAGGCTTTTCACTTCCTCTGTGTGTTCCACTTCCTGTCGATTTGATCCAATGAAATCCAATGAAACTGGTCAGATGACTAATGATATCCAATGAAATCCGACAGGAAGTGGAAAACACACAGCCTAGGAAACAGGTGAGTATATTAGAAAAAAATAATTAGTGAAAAGAGCAGATCTGCAAGCTCACAACGCGTCGCATTAGGACTAAGGCTAGCTCAGTAGCCTTGATTTAGTATTTGTATTGTATTATGTTTTCATATTACAGTGATTATTATTATCCACTCTCCTTTGTTTTATTTTATTTTATGTTTGAAGGCTGAGACTGCTTCCTTAATAGACCTGATGTCAGGTCAGTGGAGTACATAACAAAGAAAATGTCCACACTTCATCATTAACATGTTTTAGTAGCCAACAGACACAAAAAGTTGCCATTGTATTCTTGTCTTGTGCTATGCATATGAATTTAACTAGCAAGGGTTTCAAAGCTATTCCACACTAGTGTAGTAGTGTGCTTTTACCATACATCTGTAGATGCTTGTGACTACTTGTCAGCTTGCCATTTTCACTCATCCATAAACATCAAAAACATACAGCAACAAAATCTTTCTCACTGTAACATAAAAGATAAGAGACATGGCTGTTTACCAGGCCTTTCAATCAGCCCAATAGTGCTAAAGCTTGTGTTCCTAAAACCCAGAAGTGGGTTTGCAAAGGGTTTCCTGGGCAGATTCCAAAGGTTGTAATACTGTATCTCCACCTTAAATTTTGAAGCTGCCAATGAGCTCTCTTTTTTTTCTATAAATAGATTGTTGTTCAAAAATGCTACATTTTTTGTTGAATATGGAGCTTACTGACATGATCTTCTTGAGCAAAACGTGAATCCGTTATTACAGAGGTTATTTTCTTTATGCTCATAATCAAAATCAAAAACTATTTTAGACATTTTAGGTGTGCAGTACACATTCCACACAGGTACCTTGTCCCCACAACAAACCACACTCCACTGTACATTTGTCCTAATGGCTATGACTACTTATCATTATAAATCACCATGCCAATGGCAGGGCAATTTACTGTACTGCTTGTCCACTGTTCAAGGACATGCTGAAGGACAGCTAATTGCTGGGATAGCTTTCATTGACATGTCGTGCTCCAATTCTCTTCCTCTTCCTATTCATTTTCAATGCCTTTAGAGAGCTCTTGACCTCAGGATAACAAGAACACATACTGTACTGTACAGACATTAGTGCCGCAGTGTCAACAAACACATCAATCGCCATTGAAATGGTATCTCATTACCATCTCATTTCAGGTGTGAGTGTACTCATAACAACCACTATGATTTATGAAGTAGGGCACAGTTCTAAACTCTGAGCTTCACACACTGGGGCAGTGATGCCGAGTTTGTAATCCAACCACATTCCACTCAGGGAAGTTTGCATTCCTACCGGAGAGTGGATGACACAGCATTTCAGTGAAAGATTACAAATCTCTTGCTTGTTTCCCAACAGAGCTTTACAATAATCCATTGCACGAGCACACTGCTAGAAATACAAATCTCACATGAGCATATTTATTTGCATTAATTTTGCTCCTCAAAATAGGTCCCCATTGATTGACTTATTAGTGAGGCGAAACCTGCGGAGCTAGTTATGGCAGACAAGTTACAACTCCAAGCAGTGCCAACTCAACAAAATATGCAGTACTGTATACATAATATTATGCTCATATACTACATTTATGCTCACTAAATATTTTTTGTTCAATCCAAGGGCTGTCTGACTGACTCCAAGGGTAGTCTTTGGAAAACAAGTTAATTATATTGTAAGATTGCCTTTGTGGCTTTCCTGCTTTGACAGGAAAGCCAGTAATGTTAAAAAAAAAATCACACCTGTGTGAAGGTAGCGGCGCCTTTGATACATTTTGTCATCAATAAGTGTTTATAATGTGTTTATAGCCACGTGTCACGTGAAGCTTGACCAATCACTTTGTTGACGTGTCTGACCAATCAGAACATTGACGCAAAAGCCAGGTCGGCTAGCGCCGCTAAAAATGGAATGTAAAATAAAATGTGCAGAGATGGGCAGGAAACAAAAGGCAAGAATCATGAAGAATACACTATGATAGGTTTCTGGCAGACGCCATGCGTAGCTAACAAGGAATCCCAGGTGGCTTAATTTTTAAATGGAAAGAAATGGCTTAATCTGGTCAAATCTTCTTTCTGGCATCCCCAGGCCAACTGCAAGTTAAGCACTTTGATATCCACCAATGCCAGTCTCCGCAGGGACATTGAGACCATGAGAGGAGAGAAGGACACATTTTTACATTTGCGCTGCAAACTCCAGAAGGTGAGGGAACACACCGCTGCAATGTAATTTCCCTACTGTTGTCTGGATTTTGTTGAGACCTTGCAGTAGAATCACTTAAGAACTTCATTATGCATTCTATTATGCAGGAGTTACTCTCCGCACAGCAGAGGAAGAGAAGAGTTTTGAATGAAGCCATTGAACACATTGATACATGGTACAGAAAACCCTCAAACTCTTGTTTACTGCCTCTTGTTACTCTTTACATGTGATTGACTTGCCTTTTCAGAGCTATCAAATTTTTATATAGGCACTACAGTAGTGTAGACATCGAGCAGGCACGGAAGTCAAGCTGGTTCCAATTCTCATTCACCCTCCAGTCTCCCTCCTCAACGCATACTGTACATTTTCAATTCTAATGGTTCAATCTAGGCAGTCATTCTAAGCCGAACGCCACTCTCTTGTTCATGTTACACGCTCCGCATAGCTCACCGTCACCTCTACTGCAGTTGTCAGTGATCAAACTCCCCCCACCTCCCCAGCCTCCTACCGTGGTAGCATATAGATCTTCACTGTGTTAATTGTGTGGATTCTTGTGTTTTAATATCTTATGCCCCAAAAAGGGTTCAAATGTTGTTGTCATGTCCATGTAATAACTGTATCTTTAGGCTCTGCTTCAGAGGGCTTGTGATCTCAGTCTGTGTCATACTTGCACAGAATAATCTGTAGTATCACAGAAGAGCCACACCACCAAATTCTGTGCAATATCGTTGCAATAAATGGTTTATCTTGACGAAAGTGTCTGACTGAACCAACCTTCTGCAACTCAGTGGAGATGGGAGTCCTCTTCATTTCCTTTATTTTTAAGTAATTTCTTTCTGGCTTCTCTTGCCTTTATTCATGGTTACAATGTAGAGAGACAGGAAACAAGGAGAGAGAGTTTGGGGAGTGACATGCAGTATGCATCAGTCTGTCCGCATAGTGGTTTGCTAGAATTCGGTGCACCGCTGCAAAAGAAAAATATTATACTGTGTATATATAGAGAGAGAAAATATCTGACATACTTTGCTGTCGCCTTTGCTCTTAGGGAGGAAGCTCACGTGGGAGCAAAACAAGTAAGCGATCAACGGATGAAGGACGAGGAGAATCACGCCAGGGAGGCTTGGGAGCTACGCCGAGACCTCTGCCATGCTCAGAAAACGGATCAGTTCCTGTCAGAGAAGACCAAAGCCAGGGAACATGACAAAGCCTTCCTCGAAGCCAAGGAGAGGAGAGGTGCACATCCTCACTGTGTCATTTCCTACACTCCCCATGATTCACTCTCGTTTCCCACATTCCCCATGAGTCAGTCGCTGTGTCGATTCCTACGTACACCTTGGTCCACGGACAAATGCATATCATTTTGGGTGGTCCTTGACATGAAAAAGTTTGAGAACCACTTTTCAAAAAGAACTGTTAGGATTTAGAAGACATTTATAGAATCCTCAGAAGCAAAGATTTGAGTTAAACATGTTTGTTTAAAAATATATAGATATTCAAAGATGTGGACACATTTTCACGACTTTTTTTATTAAATTGAAAAAATACCGTGGCACAGAGTGCCGCGCTATGAGCTTGTAGATCTGCTATGTTTTAATAGCCGAAGGTATAAAATAATGGTTAGAGCAAAAAATCTAAAATGACACAGCTACATATATATGTATTAGGGCATTCACGAATAGTGATTTTTAGTATTCGAATTATTCGACCTATAAGTATTCGAATATTCGATTAATCGATTTGATTATAAAAAATAAAATAATAAAAAAATAAAAAATAAAAAAAATAAAAAGTTTTTTTTTTTTTTTTTTTTTCAATGACATTGATGACTGGACTCAAGGAATGCGAGTTGACGTCACACCAGAGCTCACAGCTGCGTGTCTGCTGCAGAAAAGCCACTTTAAAAAAAAAAAATCTAAAAAAAAAAAAAAAAAAAAACTTTTTTAATTTTTTTTTTTTTTTATCGAATAATCGAATAGTGGTTTGATAGTCGAATAGTCGGTTTGATAGTCGAATATTCGAATATTCGATTATTCTGTTAATGCCCTAATATGTATATGTATACGTTCCCGGATTGAATGGGTGAAGATACTCAATAATCCTATGCTGAGTCTAAATTACCTATATTATCATCTACTGGAGGTAATATGAAGGGGATTACACTTGGCTGTCATTGTCATTACTGGCTATCTGATGTCTCCATTGGCTCTCTGGTACCAATTTCTGAATACCAATGAGCCCAGAGCACCTCTCAGCATGCAGTTCTGCCACTTCATGGCTTTGTCAATCTCGCAAAGCATGCAGTCTAATCATATACAGTTAGTATTGACATAAATAATTATTGCATTAATTGACGTGGGGAAATGCTTATCATTACACAATATACAGTCCCAGTGCACATTAACCCATTAAGACCTGAGGCTACAATTATCTGTGTCGGCCTGTCAGTTGGAAACCATGTCCAAAACTGTTACTTTTCAGGATTCAAATTCAAAAACAGCAAAAGCAGCAGATCAAAAAGCTCGAGCTTGCGGATCTGCTACTTTTGACGTTTTGCCCGACAGCAACAAAATGCCTTCAAATCCCAAGTTGCTATATATTTATATATTTATTTAATTAACCCCTATATATACTGTATATATAGGGGTTAATTACTCCATTTAATTTCCACGGGCCCTTTTCAAATGCATGATGACTGGCCCTCCCTCACAGTCGCCTCCACCTCTCTTGATTGCCTTTATCAGTGACCTTCAGAACCACTCACCTTATGTTGTTGCTGTCCCACTGTCTTGTCCTTTGCTACAGCGTGTTGAAAATTACACGTCTGATTGAAAGGGCCAAGTGAAAGAGAGCCCATCCCCCGCTCTGCAACAGACAGAAGACCTTGTTAACCCATTCAATAGAGACACACAGGGACTACACATTTCACGCCCACTATTGAGACAGTGCACCCACGCGAGGTCCGTTAGAACGATGTACTGCAGCTGTCAATGCATTCTCTATGAGAGGCAACGTAAAATACCATAATTTCACTGGTTGACTACTGAGGCTGTAGCGTTTATTTTGTGTTCTAATAAAGTGTCCCATTAGTTTTTTGTTTTTTAATATGCCATCCCAATATACTGTACAACCCACAATATACTATAATATACTCCATCAGTGTGTCAAAAGTTCTAGCATCTGAAATCTAAAGTTTAAGTGGTCGCATTGTATATACCTGCAAGCCAGCCCACCTAAACTACAAAGGTGTCCTCTTATAGAGCTACAGGAGAGGGAGAGTCGTGTGGAGCTACGGGTTCAGCTGAACCGGTATGAATGTGCAGTGGGGAAGATTGGAGAGACTGTAAAACATGGCACAAAGAGGAGACAGGCCAGGGGCCCCAAGAGCCTTGAGGCCACAGCCCAGTGCGTGGCCCCAGAGGAACGCTCTCACCCTCCACTGTGGGAAGCTGGTAAGATGTGCTATTTATTACCCTCGGCTCAGACTGTCAAGGTCTGACATGTTTTCATAATGTACCACGTTGGTCGCGTGCATACATTACGCAATCACCTCATTGTGCTCTTTGTCATGCAATGTCTTAAAGCAGGACTAGGTTACCTGCTTTTTTGATAAGAATGTTGTACTTTTTTGGTGAAATTCTTACATTCTTTATTTCATTCCGGCAGCTAACGACAATTCAAAAATCTGGTATCTGTGGCTGCTCCAATGCCTTTTAAAAATCTCACCGTGCCCTTTAGTCACTTACCAATCAGGACAGGTGTGTGTGTGTGTGTGTGTGTGTGTGTGTGTGTGTGTGAGAGAGAGAGTTGTGATGTCTCCCTGACAACGAACCAAAACGGTTTCTTGAGTACTGCGCCCGACTCAGACCTTGATTGCTCCAAAACCAGTAATCTTATCACTTTAGGATTGGCAATTTAAGAATCATGGACAAATAACAGGAAAATCCCTCGAATTTAGAGTGGGGAGCCAATGGGTTTGTGCGTGTCCTGCAAGAGGATGCAGTGGATCCGATGCATGGATTATCATAATTCCCAAACTATAAACCACAGAGCTTAGATAATGTGTGCCTGCTACGGCAATTTAGAAATAGTGGGAATCTTGAAATCTCACACTAGCCAACTGCTTGGTATTTCACATGTTTTGCTTGTATTACACATTTCTGCCCAGCTAAGGACCATACCACCATCAATGGATGTAATTGTCTATTCACAACTCCAGCCATATATCATACACAAACAGACCATTTTCCTGTTAATGGCTTTTTAGGTTTTGTTTGCAATGCATTAATAGCTTTTTAGGTTTTGTTTGCAATGCATTAAACACAACGATTACAAAACCTTTCCAAAAGTAAAGGTGACAAAGTTCAGTGTTGAATCACCTATCTCAATCAAGTGTCAAACCTCTGCCAGTTTCATGCCACTGGTTCACACTCGCAGTGCGACACCTACAGTACGTTTAACTGCCCATCTGACCAAAATGTCTGAGTCGTAGTGTTGGGGGCTTTGTCAGAATATACCCGTCTGTCTGTGTCCCTTTTATTTATGCCCATATATGGAGATATCTGTATCTGTCAGTCCCTGATGTCATCAGTATTTGCTGGTGAATCTTCTCTCAAGCCTGAGTTTTACTTGATTTGCCGTGTCGCACACCAAAAGCAGCTGATCCGCAAGCACACAATATTGTGAGCTTGTAGTTTTTGTTGCGTGACACTGATCTGTAACTAAGTATAAATCAACCTTTATTCTCCGTCCCTCCAGCGCTTGTTTCCTGACTCATCTGGACATGAGTCCAGTTCGTAATGGTTTCTGTTATGGTTCCTGACTCTAGCTCCAACTATGAGGAGCCCCCTCTCCCCCTAAAAGAATGCATACAGTACACACACACACACACACACACACACACACACACACACACACACACACACACACACACACACACACACACACACACACACACACACCAACCCTGCACGCACACGCCCTCTTTCTCTCACGCTTGCATGCCACGCACACTCTCTCTCTCTCTCCGTCTCTCTCTGTCTCTCTCTCTCACACTCCCTCTCTCTCACACTCACTCTCTCTCTCACACACACACACACACACACACACATGCGGCTGCATGCTAACTCCCCATTATTAACCTTTGACAGGCATTACATCAGCTGTGGCAGAAAACACCTATTAGCCATTTCATGGGACTGTGGAGCGCATCTCGAGATGCCGCCCGTTGCATCAGTGCCGGTGAGGCCCCTATAGGCACTGCTGCCTGACCGGCGGCTTGGTCAGTCGCACTGATTAACCTGCCGCTATAGCTTGTCCCTCACGGCTGTGGTGTGGAGCACACTGACATATTATGGTTGACACAATGGGGATGGAGGAGAGGCCTCAAGGAAAGTTGTTGCCGTGCTACCTCTCTGGGGCTTATAACCCATTTAGACCGGGAACGCATCTGTGTGTCATTTTTTGATTTCTTTGGCTATTTAAAAAAATAGCAGATCTACAAGCTCATAGCGCAGCACTTTGCTATTTAAAAAAAAATCACAAACATTTGTGCAAATATTTGTTTTATTTTGCGGACATTTGTAACTCAAATCTTTGCTTCTGGGGGTCCCTGGAACTAAATATTTTACAAATGTTAACTTTTTTTTGTTAACAATTTTTAACGATTTAAAAAAAAAATAGCCAAATAAACCTTAAAATTCTTAATGGGTTAAGACTCCAGGTGCTGGAAGGAAGGCTGGCCAGCCTGGCCTCTCTCCTGCTTCCTCCTCACCTCCCCTCATCTACAGCTCCCCTACACAGCCTTTGCCTCCTCCTCCTCCTCCTCCTCCTCCCTCTCTATATAGCCCTTCTCTCTCTCTCTCTCTCGCTCTCGCTCTCGCTCTCTCTCTCTCTCTCTCTCTCCCCCTCTCGAAAGAAAACATAACATGCATTTTAATAAAGGCTGGGTCCATAGAGAGAAGAATGGGGGCATGGTCTTTACAGTGGTACTGTGGGAGAGAGCTGAAGGTGTAGAGAAAAACGCTCTGGCACATTCTCTTCAAATGCAAAAACAGAGTTTTAATGGGAAACACAACTTTTTTTTAAAGACATGTCAGAATCATTACAGGCCACATCCATCGTAGTCTTGTGACGTGCTGAAGCATCTGCCCAATCAAAGTTTTCCTTGATGTATCGCTGTAGTACAGTAGCATTGCAGTATGCTGCTAACGCCTCATTAGCTCCATAGAGCAGGGTGAACATCTGCATGCCTGTCGATCACATGCCTAGGGTGCATGGAGGAGTGCAGCCAAGTATCATCATTTACGTTCTTTCCCCCTGAAAATCATTCTTGTGACTTGTGTCAGATCTACATTAATCCATTAAGACCGGGAACGCATCTGTGTCATTTTAAGATTTATTTGGCTATTAAAAGATAGCAGTTAATAGCGTGGCACCAAGTGTCTATGAGCTTGTAGATCTGCTATTTTTTTCTACAAACGTCTTCTAAACCCTAACAGTTTTCTGAAAAATGTATGTTGCTATGTCAGTGGTTCTAAAACCTTTTCATGTCAAGGACCCCCAAAATTATATGTATTTGGCCGCGGGCCCCCATCTCAAAATATTTCGTTCCAGGGGCCCCCCAGAAACAAAGATTTGAGTTACAAATGTTCCCTTTAAATATATATATAAAGATTTGCACAAATTATCAAGATAAAAAAAAGAGCTTGTATATCTGCTATTTTTGAATAGCCAAAGCATAAAATAACGGTTAAAGTAGTTACACACAGATGTTTTCCCGGTTTGAATGTGTTAAGTGCTGCCTCTGCACTTTTTTGGCATTTCAGAGTAATGGAAGCCATCTGCTACTGTAGCACACCTGACATTTTTGTCTCCACCAGGCCGAAAGGCCCCCCGTCCGTGTGTCCATCGACCCCTCCATCTGTGACCAGCTAATGTCTGGCACTGCTTGATCTCAGCGAAACTATGCACACACACTCCCTGGATGCCAATTCAGAACCTATGCCCTAAATGTTTCACATGGGCCTGTTATAGCGCCACCAGGAGGCCGCTTTTTGCAAAACATTTTTTTTACAGTACTCCTACAGATTTTATCCAAACATAACGCAAATCGGTACAGAGTATCTCTATAGTCATTAAACGAAATGTCTCTTTTAGATTGTTCTTATTCCATCCTGATTGGCTAAAAATGGCTTCCAAAGTTTCAGCATGAGTGCTCAATTTTGAACAAAATGCCTCAAATCATGAACACAGCATAGAATTTCCATGAAACTTTGCACGCACTAGGCCGAAGAAGAAATGCCACTTGAAATCTTTTAAATCAGCCTCATGGTGGCGCTATAACAGGCCGATTCGTGTTTTTACCTATAACTGCACCGATCTGTGTAAAACTGTGTATGTGCACTCCCTAGAGGCCATGGAAAAAAAATTGCCCTGCATTTTTCACATCTGCCTTTTATAGCGCCACCAGGAGGCCAACTTATGTAAAACACATTTTTGGATATTACTCCTTCAGATTTTCTCCAAATGTCACACAAATCGGTACACATTATCTCTATAGTCATGTGATCAAGACGGATCTGTTTGATTTTTCATATTCCATCCTGATTGGCGAATTCCGAACAATGCTGTCCCACACTAACCTACCTGACCTGGCTGGCGGAGACCTGTGCTCCGATGAGCACTTTTTCTAGTTTTTTCTTCTTTCTTTCTTTCTTTAAACAAGGCTTCAGACATGTCTTACAATGTGTCGCGCTGTTCATTCTTTTCTCAATCAAATGTTGGAATGCTCATCTCACCTCTGCATTTTTATTTTGCACGCAGCCGACTTTGCACAACAGCCGAGTTGTGCATGGACAGAGAGTACTGTATTAACGACCTTAATGACAGACTATTACAGTATGTAGGCTTGCTTTGGTAAAGGAACCTTGCCCTGGCCTTCCATCACTGCTAGTGTCATCTAGTACACTCCCCAATACATATTTGCACACGCACGCACGCACGCATGTGTGCACACACACACACGCGTCCAGTCACGCACGGGCACACACACACACGCGTCCACTCGCGCACACACACACACACACACACACACACACACACACACACACACACACACACACACGGCCACTCGCGCACGGACACACACACGCGCCATCTCACTCCAATTGTTTGTTTTTCTTCCAAGTGGCTTGAAGTGTCGAGCATGATTTCTCTCTCTCTCCCCTCCCCTCCCCTGCCCTGTTCATCCCACTAGCTCTCAGCAGGAGACGGTCTACTCTGGTGGTGCCCATGTTGCGGGCAGGAGCCGGTGGCGGGGCCGAATGGGAGCGTAGAGGACGGAGGCCGACGGAGCACAGGAGACTCTCCACCGTGCTCCCGGGGCTGCTCGCTGTGGAGCAGGAGAGACTGAGGGAGCTGGCCAGGAATGCCATGGAGGAACAGAGGAGACGGGAGGAGCGCCCCATTGCTTTTGACACTGAATTATTCTACAACGTCTATTTGGAGAGTAAGACTGTTATCAGCCAATTATTCACCACACCAGTGTGTCATGGCCTTGCCACATACTGTGGTAATATATGAGACAAATTCTATTTGAAATCCTTTGCATGTATGTTGCCACTCAAGTGCAGCTAATACATCTCAGTGGGAGCAATCATTACTAACATAATAGAAGAGAATTGAATCAGGCTGGCTCTAGCCTCAATTTGTGACTAGAGGACTGCCCAAGGCCTCTTCTATAGTGAGCACACATCTCTCTGAAACTGCTACTACTCCTGTAGGCCATTTCTGTAATTTGAAGCATGTTCTTTGTGAACCTGCCCGCTGTTGAAGGGATAGATACGGGTGGAAAAAAGAAGGGTAAAACGAGTCAAACTGTGTTAGCACGGGTGCAGTAATTTGGACTGGCTGGTATCTATAAGCCAAAACTTTTTTTCAAAGTAGGCCATATATGAAAATATACTGTACCTTAGGGCCGACTACATTAGCCTGGTAAACCATTCCGGTTGCGGAATTCACATTTCATTTAAGACGCATGGAAATGTGAATTCCACGATCGGAATAATTTACCAGGCTACGACTATATCTCTGGTCATACTGTACCTTTGGACCGTAAGGAAGGCGCATACAAGTGCATCGCATATATAACAGTTTCATTAAACTAAAGTGCAATATCAACAGTCTTTTGTAGGCGGTGTAGCCAAATGTAAGCCACTAATCTGTGCTGTGATAAAAAACAACAATTCAGCCTATTTTTCACATGCATGCACTCAGGGACGTGCTGGGCCCCTAATTCAGCCTGGGAAAAGGAGTCCGGCCGTTCAGCGAGGCCCCAAATACTAACCAATGAGCGGTGACAGTGATTTTAGGTCTCATCGTTTTTGTGGTTTAAAGAGAGTCTAATGATGTTGTAGACCCTCAAGGCACTTTAGGATGTCATGTCAACAAGACCTAGCCTAGATGACATTCACACTGTATTGCCAACTACTGCTAACTTCTGTACCAAAATGTGAATTACCTTTCACAAAATAAGAAGACAGTGCTGCATTGCTTTATAACAACACAAAGGTTTTTTTTTGTAGCTCAGGAAACATAGTCCAGGAATTCTAGCTTGATCTAATCAAGTGGTGCAGACAACCATCAAAAGAATCACTACATAATCACATACATGCACAGTGCACACTCAGATACAGATACTGTATTTTTAATACAGTATAATCAACAACAGTCCCATGAAAATATAAGCAAATAAAAAGTGTTGTCTCTCTACAAAAAATCGAATAAAATATGCATGCCCTTTCTTTCACATCTTGAGAACGACACAAGGAACAAGCAGTTAGGAATCATTTCAAATTCTACTGAGAAATAGCCTATATGCCCAGGTTAATTTCAAAACACCAAAATGTCAATATATGAATTTCACATAAACATACTGCCGAGCCACAAATTGGTCCCTGGGCTGGACTTTGCACATGCCTGTTATAAGCTAATTCAAAGCTGGTTCTCCTATAATCTATCCTCTGTAGACTAATGCTTTATTAGCTGAGCTCCCTATATGCAGACACACAAATAACGAGATTACAGTGCGTTTGTGTGTACAGTATTCAGACGTAACACAATGCAAACACAATGTGTAGGGCATAAAGAAGTATTCCCCATGGTGTCTAGGGTGATAAAGGGATATTTTGTATGCATTGTTTATTTTGTGTGGGCTTGAACAGGTAATGCTCGTAAAAAAGATGCAGTATTATAGTTGCGTTGTCCCCCCACCCCACTAAAACAATCTGCTGGGTGGTATTGGGATGTTTACCATGGGTATTGGGTAAGGTCATTGATTATTTATTTATGGAGTATACAATATTAAGGGTGTGTTACATTTCGTATGACCTGTAATTTAAATTACTGTCTCCTGCTCCTTTCCTATTCACTTCTTCCTCAAGGCTTGTCTCTATTGACAGTCCGCCACCTCTGTTCCCTAAGTCTGTTGTTTGTCTCCTTTGCTGTCAGGAGAAGAGGTCAACTTTGCCCTGTTCAATTATGTATTGGAACAGAACAGAATGATTGAGGAGATGACCGGAGACATGGAACAGGTACTTGCTGTGTATGTGTGTGTGTGTGTGTGTGTGTGTGCGCGCGTGTGTGTGTGTGCATGCGTGCTTGATGAAATGGAAGGTAGATGAGTGGTGCTGTAGCCTATTTACAGCTCAGTGACAGGGGAAAGTGCTACATGGCTTCTGTCAGACTAACATATTCAATGGACTGAACGTAACTACTTCCTTTTTATTGGGAAGATATTTATTTTGTATAAGTGTCCTCGATTGGCTATTTACCCTGGCTTTTCAAGATACAAGTTTATACATGATAAATAAGAGATATTTTCCCCCTACTCTAAGGGTCCATTTTGACCCAATTTATACTCTGAGAGAAGCCAGCTTAAGTGGTTCGGGCATCTAGTACGGATGCGTCCCGAGCGTCTCCCTAGGGAGGTCCTCGCTGCACGTCCCACTGGGAGGAGACCCCGTGGCAGACCAAGGACCAGATAGGGGGGATCTCCGCACTGGCCTGGGAACGCCTCGGATGGATGGATGGATGGATATTATTTTGCATTTGAATGATCCTATATACCTAAAGGGTTTTCATGGCCATCTACAATTTTTCAGTCAATCATGCTAGCAAACATTTAACACGCTGAAATCGAACTCTGTGTGTGTGTGTGTGTGCATCAGTGTGCCTGTCTGTCCTTGCATCCTGCATGTGTTACTTGGCATGCTTGTGTTGTGCTGTCACAATGACCTTTGAAGGGTGGTTCGTTTGAAAGCACCAAACTGAGGAAGCAGTGCTTGTGAGTTCGGAGCTCAACCGTTGATTTAAGATGGGAAATTAGAATAATTTTCACCTTCAATCAATACTCCAACTGCACACCTCAACATTGGCAAGTTTAAGATTCTTTTTAGGCAGTTCTTTTTTTTTTGCTTTTATTCAAGGAGAGGAGAATAGGAGAGTGTAGAGACACAGGAAGCTGAGAGTAGAGATGTGAAACGATCCAACACAGGCCTCAGGCTAGAATCGAACCAGTGGTTGACACTATCCAGTCATCTACTGGCTTTCTCCTAGAGGGCCACTTCTTTGATTTGTCGGCTTAATGCAAATCATTTATGATTTTTCTGTCCCATTCGGCTATCGGTTACTTCTGTTGCAGCTCAAACAACGTATGGAGCAGCAGCAGAGGGCAGCCTCTGTGGAGGACCAGCTTCGGACCGCCCGGGCCAGCGAGACGACTCTAGCTCACCAACGCACCAAAGAGGCCTTCGGGCAAATCCAAGCAAATGTGGAAAGGTCTGAGCAGATCCTCGACCTTGTCAAAGCAGGTATGCATTACACCAGACACTCGTAGTGTGTGCAGGGCGGCTGACAGGGATTTGAAAAATGCTCTGAGTCATAGAGCCTCCATCGGTCCAAAGAACTATAGCAGCAGGTGCACAAAATGTGTTGTCCCTGGGACAGCACATTTTCAGATGGGGGTCTGCGGCCAAATGCACATTAATTTGGGGGTCCTTGACTTGAAAAAGTTTGAGAACCCGAGGTTCTCAAAACTGATTGTATCAAATATGATGCAAATGACGTTATAAGGATAAGATAAGATAATTGATCCCTGGAGGGATATTCGGGTGTCTTAGCAGCAACAGTAGTGAGACTGAAACGCAGGAAAGCTACAGGTAAGAATCAAGAACCAAACCAATAAAAATAAAGATAAAAGTGTGCTCCTCGGAGCACAGGTCTCCGCCAGGCTGGGTTGCCTAGCCAGGGCCCTCAAACTTTGGTCATAGCCACTTGGAAAGGCATCTCAAACTCATGACCCCTTGGATAATGTGTACCAATTTGTGTAAGTTTTGGACAAGCTGTAGTACAAAAAAGTTTGTTTTGAAGAAGACACACTATAAGGTGCCTTGTGATCCAAGGAATCCAGGGAAAACTAGAAAAAGTGCTCCTCGGAGCACAGGTCTCCGTCAGGTACGTTATTGTGGCCTCCTGGTGGCGCTACAATAGGCCAATGTGAAAAGGGTGCCATTTACTCTTAGGCCTTTCACAGCAATCGGACACTGCATTCATGATTTGAGGCATTTTGTTCCAAAAATGTGTTTTGCTCAATTAGACCTGCTGGTGGCGCTATAACAGGACAATGTGAAAAAGGTGGCATTTCTTCCTCTGCCTAATGGGAATGTGCGTGTGAAATTTCACGGAAATTGCAAGCTGTGTGCGTAATTTGAGGCATTTTGTTCAAAACGGACCAATCCTGCAAACTTTGGAAGGCAACCTGTTCAAAACGGACGGACAGGGTGCACGACATACTCTCTCGCCATGCTTTTCGGCCTGGCAGAGACAAAAATATGTTGATTGTACGACCTATGCGGTTCAAGAGTTATAGGCCAAATATGTCTCATGGTGGCACTACACTGACATTTGAAACAAAATTGGGTGGAGATTCCTCCTTGGTCTACTGGGAATGTGCGTGCATAGTTTCCCGCCAATTGGTCCAGTGGTGCTTGTAGCATATCGTGCAAAACAAACCCCTCTAGCAAACTATAAAAAAAACAATCGTACTCAATTGGAATAGAATACGAAAGATCTGACAGATACATCTTGATCACATAACTACAGAGATAATTTGTACCAATTTGGGTAGTGTAGCATATGCTTAGTGAGTATAAAGTATAAATTGATTTTGGTCTAGTACTGCAAGTTCAGAAGTACTGTAGGTGAAAAATGGAGGAATTCAATTATATTGATGACAACATTAATTATTCTCGCGAGCCAGACTGTTGAGCTCCCACAATTTTCAAATGCTTCCGGTCATACAGTCTGGAGCACAGCAGCTCTGAAAATGATCAGGCGATAAAGTGGATGTGAAGCCTGTGATAAATCATCTAAGCATATAGCTGGCTGCTTATAAAATGTAAAGATATATCTAAATATATTTTCGTGAATGGAAATGACGAAGAGAAGATGACAGCTTCCTGCCTCGGTTTTCGGGAGGTGTAGTTCCAGACTCTATACAGCATTCGGAGATTGTGGAATAGTTGCCTGGCAATGCGATAATTAATGATCCAAGGAATACAATTTTGATTATATGACCTACGATTCAAGAGTTATAGGCCAAAGCGTGAATTGGCCTGTTATAGCGCCACCATGAGGCCGATATGAAAAATGTAGGATGGCATGTCTTTTTTGGCTTAGTGGGAATGTGTATGCAAAGTTTCACGGACCACTCCTGCAAACTTTGGAAGCCAATCTTAGCCAATCAGGATGGAATATGAAAAATCAGACCGTCTTGATCACATTACTCTAGAGATAATGTGTACTGATCTGTAGGAGTAACCTCCTGGTGGCGCTATAACAGGCCTATGTGAAAGATTTGGGGCAGAGGTTCTGCTCTTGCCTCCAGGGAGTCTGTGTGCACGAGCCAACGGTGCCGGAGATTAGCTGTACACAGACGGACGGACGGATGGATGGACACACACGCACACACACACACACACACACGGATGGACAGAGGCGAAAACATAGGCTTGGCCACACCTTCGGCCTGGCGGAAACAATAAAACTGATGATTAGGTGTAGCCCCGGGGCCCTATCAGAGCCTGAGTATGACATTGTGAAGGCACCCAGTTTGCTGACGCCAGCAGCCATTTTAAATGAACTTAGATTTCCCCATTGGACAGTTAATACATTGTTGTCTCCGCCAGGCCGAAAGGCATGGCGAGAGAGTATGTTTTACCCCTTGTCCGTCCGTCCGTGTGTCCGTGTGTCCGTCATTCGATCTGTCTGTGTACAGCTAATCTCCGGCACCGTTGGCTTGCTCGCAGCCAAACTGTGCACACACATTCCCTGGATACCGCAGCAGAACCTCTGCCCCAAATTTTTCACAGGGGCCTGTTATAGCGCCACCAGGAGGCCGATTTGTGCAAAACACATTTTTTGACAGTACTCCTACAGATTTTCTCCCAAAATCCCGCAAATCGGTACACAGTATCTCTATTGTCATTAAACGAAACGAGTCTTTCAGATTTCTAATATTCCATCCTGATTGGCTAAAAATGTCTTCCAAAGTTTGCAGGAGTGCTCCGTTTTGAACAAAATGCCTCAAATCATGAACACAGCATGCAATTTCCGTGAAATTTTGCACGCACATTCCCATTAGGCCGAGGAAGAACTACCATTTGAAAATTTTCAAATCAGCCTCATGGTGGCGCTATAACAGGCCGATTCGTGTTTTTACCTATAATTGCACCGATCTGTGTAAAACTTTGTATGCACACTCCCTATAGGTCAAGGAAAAACCTTTGCCCTGCATTTTTCATATCTGCCTTTTATAGCGCCACCAGGAGGCCGACTTATGTAAAACAAAATTTGTTATACTACTCCTTCCAATTTTATCCAAATTTCACGCAAATCGGTACACATGATCTCTATAGTCATGTGATCACGATGGATGTGTTTGATTTTTTATATTCCATACTGATTGGCTAAGATTGACATCTAAAGTTTGCATTATTGGCTTGTTTTGAACAAAATTCCGCAAATCATGAACGCACCGTCCAATTGCGCTCAAACTTTGCATGCACATTCACACTATGTTGAGGAACAAATGCCACCCTTTTAACATTGGCCTATTATAGCGCCACCAACAGGTCTAATTTAGCGAAACACATGTTTTTAACAAAATGCCTCAAATCATGAATGCAGTCAGTCTGATTGTCGTGCAAGGCCTAAGAAGAAATGGCACCCTTTTCACGTTGGCCTATTATAGCGCCACCAGGAGGCCACAATAGCCTACCTGACCTGGCGGAGACCTGTGCTCCGAGGAGCACTTTTTCTATTTTTTTCATGTCTTCGTTATAATAGCCTCACATGGCTGAGGGCTAATACAAATGGCTGACTATAGTAATTATTGATTGACTTACTGATTAATCTCTGGGCATGTTGGCTTCCAGTTATAAATAGCTGATTTGATATTTACAGAGGTTTGTTGTCTCCGCCAGGCTGAAAGGTATGGCGAGAGTATGTTTTACCCCCTGTCCGTCCGTCCGTGTGTCCATGTGTCTGTGAGCAGCTAATCTCCGGCACCGTTGGCCCGGTCGCTGCAAAACTGTGCACACACACTCCCTGGATGCCAATTCAGAACCTCTGCCCCAATTTTTTACATGGGGCTGTTATAGCGCCAACAGGAGGCCGACTGTAAAAAAAATATACAATATACATGATCTCTATAGTCATGTGATCAAGATGGATCTGTTTGATTTTTCATATTACATCCTGATTGGCTAAGATTGACATCTGAAGTTTGCAGGAGTGGCCCGTTTTCAACAAAATGCCACAAATCATGAACGCAGCGTCCGATTGCGGTGGAACTTTGCACGCACATTCGCACTACGTTGAAGAACAAATGCCACCCTTTTAACATTGCCGTATTATAGCGCCACCAGGAGGCCGATTTTTTGCACTTTTCTTTTTTCTATAACTCTTACAAATTTTGTCCAAACATCATGCAAATCGGTACACATTATCTCTATAGTCAAGTGATCAAGATGGTTCCGTCCGATTTTTTATATTCCATCCTGATTGGCGAATTCCGAACATTGCTGGCCCACAATAACCTACCTGACCTGGCGGAGACCTGTGCTCCAAGGAGCACTTTTTCTAGTTTGAAATGTGTTGATGTTGCAAAAGGCTTAGGTTGTAAGATCTTATGGCAGTCACAGTTTTGCAAGTAACATTGGATAGCAAATACTGTGCAAAACATTTATATAAGAAAAATGTTATACTTTTCTTTTTAACCCAGGGAATGTTTTCTTTACACAATGCTGCATTACATCCTGCTGCACACCTGACAGTCACAGTTCATTGACACCTGAGACATTCCCAGTACAAGAGCAATCTGCTGCTGATGGCCAATGCCTTGCGTAAAGGACCTTGGTGGTCTGGCATGTTGACAACGTACATCTTTAATAATCACGATAACGCACTCCCTCTGCTCTCGAGTAATACTGCTTAACCCATTGAGGCTTGAGGTTCCGATTCTGCAAAATGTCTTCTAAATCCTAACGGTTTTCTGGAAAACTTATGTTTCTATATCAGTGGTTTTCAAACTTTTTCATGTCAAGGACCCCCAAATTGATATGAATTTGGCCGCGGACCCCCATCTCAAAATATTTTGTTCCAGGGACCCTCAGAAGCAAAGATTTGAGTTAATGTTTGCTTTAGAATAATATATATATTCAAAGATTTGCACACATTTTCACAATTTGTGAAATGTGTCCCTCCATAGAGAGGAGGGGGCCAGACAGCAGGTCTGTGTTGTTGATGACCATGCAATGGAGAATTATGTGGAAAATGCTAAATGTGTCTCTCATGGGGTGCACTTAAGCCATTATGGATTCTTGCCCATTTAGCGGTGCCACTAGATAGTTCATGGAGACTTAAGAAATGCTCCACAATACACCTTGAAAAGGAGAGTAGCCCCAGGAGATGGAAACAGTAAACCTACTTGCATTACACGTCCTCCAGCACCATATACATTCTCATCTAAATATAGATGCAGAGGAGATCGGGAAGGAGTTCTCTATGACTTTGCTTACATTTCAATGTTTTACTCTGACAATTACGGGGCCCTGGTGAGGAAAAGTGTGTTATTCCAAAAAAATGCAGTATGCAGTTGTTTATAATATATATATATAAAAAAAAAATCACACCCAGTGTGAAGTGAGCGGTGTGTGTGGTCATCACAACATGACTCACTTTAAAAAAAGGATAAATGACTTTTTTTAAAGTCCATACTGCTATTCATAGGGCTGCACATGTGTCATGTGTTTCGCTAGCCAATCACAGTCCTGAATTTGCAAAGTCAGCCAATCACATTACAGTTAGTGGTGATGACACTAGCTGTAATGTGATTGGCTGATATGAAAAAAGTATCGATTTGCATTAACAATGGAAGGGTTAGGGGGTACACACATTTTTTGGTCGGTGTCCAAAACTCACTTATAGGGGGCGGCTACACCGCCCCAAAAATCATACCCAGTGTGAAGTGGGCGGTGTGTGGTCATCACAACATGACTCACTTTAAAAAAAGGATAAATGACTTTTTTAAAAGTCCATACTGCTATTCATAGGGCTGCACATGTGTCATGTGTTTCGCTAGCCAATCACAATCCTGAATTTGCAAAGTCAGCCAATCACATTACAGTTAGTGGTGATGACACTAGCTGTAATGTGATTGGCTGATATGAAAAAAGTATCGATTTGCATTAACAATGGAAGGGTTAGGGGGTACACTAATTTTTTGGTCGGTGTCCAAAACTCACTTATAGGGGGCGGCTACACCGCCCCAAAAATAAACTGCACACAATAACATGGTCACAGTTTCTCCTGGATTGGGTACTAAGTGGCTGATGTCTGTAAAGCCTCCTCTATACCAAATCAAATAATACATAATGTTTGGTCAAATATTCCAAGCGATCTTGATAGTGTGGGTTTTGAAGTAAGAGGAGGGGTGCCGTTGCAGGGACAATAGAGGTGTTTGTAATAGTCAATCTCTGTCGTCCATCGTCTGTCCCAGGACAGATTTGTCACCTGCTGGCCTTGGTGGGTGGAGAGGGTGAAACAACTCAAGTTGAGGGAGCATCTGTGGTGTGGGAGGGGAACAGAGCCATGTTGCATGTATTCATCCATTTATTGATTGATTGAATACTTTGCTATAGTTTGCAAAAAGTACAGGGTTACAGTTTTACAATAATGCTTAAAGGATAACACAAAAAGCCCTGAGGGCTTGTTTCCATTGTGGTCCTGTGTTTTAGTTGTATTTATTCACACAGTAAAACCAAGATAAGTATTAAAAGACACAGAAATAAGAACAGGTGAGAAAGGAACCCCATATAGGGCTTATACAAGGTTCTCACCTAAGATAAATAACAAGTAGTAAGTAACATACTGTGTTGTAGCCGTGGGTGTTTTTCAATCTTTTGTAGTAGTTTGACAGACCATGGCATCTATTGTAGTCTGGTCAGACTTGTTCTAGTTTAAATGGTGACATTTGTTGTATTATGAACATTCAGGAGTTTTTAAATCTGTCGCATAGAACATACTGCCTTGTATGTGTAGATAACACAGGACAATCACATTTGCCACTTTGTCAGGACACAGCTAATTCACAAGTTTGTCTTAATGCCAGTAGTTCTGAAGCTTTATGTTTCACAGGCCATAGTCCATATTCACACGGTGGCCATTTTGGAATTTAACATTGCGTTGCTGTGGCAACTGGGGTGGCATTTCATTGACTTAATGGCAATATGGCCGCCATGTGAATATGGTCTATGGACTGAAAATGTTTAGATTTGAATGTGAATCTTCACGCCGGGGTTACAGTTGCACATTATTTTCCCCCACTTCTTGCCTTACACCTGTCCAATGTGAAGCATGGTGAATGATTAAGCACAGCTGTCTCTTATCTCATGTAATTAAAACATGCTGCATGCACACAATCAAACTAAATAAATTGCACCCGCAGTCAAATAGACAACAGACAGTCTCAAGCTAATGAAATTAGGAATAAATGAAGCTCTGTACAAGTACATACGCCTGTGTGTGTGTGTGTGTGTGTGTGTGTGTGTGTGTGTGTGTGTGTGTGTGTGTGTGTGTGTGTGTGTGTGTGTGTGTGTGTGTGTGTGTGTGTGTGTGCGTGCGTGCGTGCGTGCGTGCGTGCGTGCGTGCGTGCGCTCCTAGCCATTACAGGCATAGCAGGAAAATCAAACGTGAACTGTGATGTGGACCGCAGTGTGAACTGGACCGATGACACAGTGACCAGATCACTCCTGTTCCTCCTGGGAGAAACGGAACAGCAGGTGACAGAGCTGCTGGCTGCACGCCTATACTGCGCACAGAGGGTGAGGCACTCTGAGGGCCAATGGTTCACATGAACTTAACTTCAAAGAGGGTTCATGTCAGAGCTCTCCATTCATCTTCATCCAACGTTCATGTACCATACAGTACACCGAGGCATTTAGCTGACTCTATTAACCACCACAATAGCCTTTTTTCCCACTTTAAAAAATAAATAATTATGCATTGTGAGCTTGTAGATCGCCAAAGTATAAAATAGGGCTTAAGTGGTTAAACATGCCTTTACGGATATTTACACTGAAAATACCTTTGTTTTCAGTCCATTTTTCGCTGGTGCCTCTTTGAGAATGAAGAATCAAGACGTTTTTAATTGTCACTGACTCATGCAGGTACAAGCAGTGAAATGTTGTTGGGACTTGTCCCGCAGATTGTGCTTTAGCACAAAGATCAGGGTTTAATTTGTGCCGGAGGTGGCCGGAGCTGGGCTCTGGTCCCTGGAACCTGCCCTGTGCGCTCTGGGACCTCTAGAAGGTGTTCCGTCACCTAAAATGCACATAACAATACAATATGTTTTATTTAGGCTATTTATTATTAATTCAGCTTTCCCATTTCCCCTCAATGTCCCTTCCCGCAATGGAAGAGGACCGTGGATGAGATTAAACAGAGTTAGGTTTGTAAGTCTTCACAATAACCACTTTAGTGTGTATCCCAAGAGAGCGAGAGAGGGAGAGAGGAGGAGAGTACTGGGTTATTGGTATGGATCCCTTTTTTCTATATTTGTTTTGACACAACTCAAGCATGGTATACTCCCTGGTATTTATTCAATCTGTTGTGAAATGTGCTGTGTACCCCGGGCCATTTGGGCTTGGCAGATGATGGGGAGAATGACCAAATAGCAAATACATTTATTTACCATAGCTCTCTTTTGAGAGGCTGTGCAGTGACTGGTTGGCAGCCTGAGACAATAAATATCTTGTGGCCTAATTTCCTTGTCATTTTTATGCCAACTCCACTTCCTGTTTAAGTTGTTTATTGTCTCTTGCACACAGAGTACAGCTGGAAGCAACATTACAGGCAGTTCAATTATTGTACTCCAAGCATTCTCCACTCCTCTAACAATAACAATCAAAACTGAGACGGTTCAAAGGCTGTTCAAGAGACAGAAACCCTGCAAATCTCCAGGGACAGAAGGGGTCTCCCCCTCCCTCAAACCCTATGCAATCAACTCACACCAGTCTACAGTGACATTTTCAACTGGTTGTTGCAACTCTGCAATGACCCCACCTGCTTCAAAAGCTCCACAATAGTTCCTGCCCCCAAAACACCAAGGAATACTGGACATAATGACTACAGGTCTGTTGCTGTGACCTCTGTAGTTGCTGATCCATCTAAAAGCAATCACAGCACCCCTGCAGTTTGCATATAGGTCAGTGGATGTATACTGTAGGTCAGTGGACGATGCAGTCAGCCAAGGTCTGGGACCTATGCAAGGACTTCAGCTCAGCATTCACCACCATCGTTCCAGAGCTCCTTCCAGTTGACTGTGCCCGAACCGCTCCATTAGTGTATAAACAACTTCCTGTTGAACAGACAGCAGCATGTAGGAGCTCCACCACCCCTCACCCCACACATCGTCAACAGCACAAGAGTCACGAGTACTTCCAAGTGCCTTGGAACTACCATCTCCAAGGTGAACATCGCGTCTGAATGTTCCCCCCAGAAAAGGGATACTGAGTTTCAAGGGGTTAGCAGGGATGCAATATTCAGTAAATACTTAAGACAATTGCATTGAGCATAAATAAGGACTTCATAAATAGTGTGACAGGCCCGGACCATTGGCGTAGTGGTCCGGGCACCTATAGGCTCAATGTAGCCTATAGGTCTACATTGGGCCTATAGCCTATACTGCTGCGTGTCACTCCCCATTTCTCTCTCACCATTTCCTGTCAACCTACTATACTATCAATAAAGGCATAAAAAGCCCCTAAAATGGTGCAGTGGTAAAGTCCCTGCCCACCACCACGGCGTTTGTGGGTTCGAATCCACCGCAGTGCATCCGGCTTTGTTGGGCGTCTATGCGAGCACAATTGGCCCGTGTTCGGGGGAGGGAAGGGAGGGTGATAATTGTAATTGCACGTACTCCTAAGGGCTGGAGGAGGGCTGGGCCTATATGTTATTTTGTCTGTAACACCCAGTGTATTCAGTCTGTGTGTACTCAGCGGGGAGTGTTGGTCGGGAGGAGTATGACGAAGGCCCTACGTCCTCCCGGTGGGGGCTCCTCACTGGCAGGTGAGTCAGTGACAACACAGAAATGTGTGTGGGGAGGAATTCATTGGCATAACAACTAAATTGGGGAGAAAAAGGGGGTAAAAATATTGTCTACTCTAAATAATAAAATAAAATGAAAAAGCCCAAAAATAAATCTTAAAAAAATATAAAAATAATAATAGATAAATAGTGTGACAAGGTCAAATAGGAGAGGTACACTGTTCTGTTTTGAAGCGGGGCCAGCCAAATAGAGAAGTACCGTCTGAACTCTGAATACCAGCGCCCACACATCCAACATAGTAGTACCGCCTGAATACCAGCACACACTCATCAAACAGAGTAGGCACCGCTGGGTGTGATTTTTTTTTCCACTCCAAGCCCCCCAAAATGTCTCTTAGCCCCCCCCCCCTACCAGTGTGGTCTAGAGCCAGGCCTGCTGGCAGGTTAATTGTCTGTGTGTTTCTTTTTCTTCAACCTAAACTGAAAAAATTGTGCTCATTGTTTTAAAATAAATTGCATCTTCGTGAAATGTGTTGAATGTGTCCCGGCTTGGCTTCCAAAGTAATGGTAGGATAATGCTGTTATTTCCTTGTTATGATGAATATATACAGTACATAGATACTTTTGATTCTGCTTTTTTTACCCTGAACATAATTGACATTTGTTTGTACTGTAGTTCAATAAAGCATAATTAAAAACATGTGTTTTGTGTTTTGTTGTGTATGGATCATACTTTATCTAGGGATCTAAGGATCCTGTTTATTCTACTGACAACTGATTTCACTTGTTAGGGTGAAGACAGCAGCTGTGGGAATATCCTCCCTGTTTCTTCAGTTCTGGGCATATCGACACCTCCCATGATGGAGAATGCTGGTGTCCTTCTGCCTCCTATCAGGTAAGATTTTCTTTTGTCAGCAACACTCATACAATATATGTTATTTTGCCTATATGTTATTTTGTCTATAACACCCAGTGTATTCAGTCAGTGTGTACGCGGAAATTGGCACGACTGCTGAAGAAAACATGAAATCAGTATTAGTATAGCATGCCGTCATTCTGGAATCACAGGTGACTTGTAACATGAGCATGTTGTGTTACTCTATGCTGTTTATGACAGCAGTTGTTGGTAGATTCTATACATTTACAACTATATACGCAGTTATTTCACAACATAATTTGTGGTCAGCATGGTATCAGATGTTAATAAAGAGTGAAAACAAGACAGCTTGTGCCTGATTGGCTAATGTAAAAAGCCCATATGATAGAATATCATATGGGCTTTTTACATTTTGGGCAGCAGTCACATTTATGAAAAAAAAGGAAGAGTGCGAGTTCTTGTGAATTGTATTTGCTTTAATACAATGAAAAGCCTTTAGAGACCGTTTTGATCTCATATCTACTGCTCACTTTAATATTGCCTCAAAGATTTAAAAAAATAAACATACATGAAAAAGCATAAAAAACATACAAAGGTCTCCACCTTTGCAGTAATTTAGCTCTCACACTCCCAGTTCTTCTGTTTCCTGAAGTCTCCTCAACTGTCCATTCCTTTGGTAGTATCTTTGTTTCTGTATTAATTCCTGATGTAGATCGATTTGGCGTAGAAGTTTCTATTCTCTTTTTCTTTTTCTTTTGTTGGCTATGTCATGTTTTCTGTTGCTGTTGGTAGTCATGGCTGCCAGTTCCCACTTGATGTTGTGTGGGAGTTCTGATTGCTCTAGACCGTACTCTATAACTGCTATCTTGCATAACATCTTCAGGCTAGGGCTTATGTCTAAGATGTACAGGTCGTCAGACACATCGATATCCTGGTAAACTTCAGTATCTTCCATATCCACTGGAACGGATGTGTATACGTATCCTCCAAAGAGGATGATATGATCTCCCACCATGCAACAGCCCATCCTAGTCTTCATTGAACATGGAACCTTCCCCCTGGGCTTAACCTTCTTCCAGGATAAGGTCTCTGGATTGAATTTCCACAGATCATTGAAGGTCTGGTACAAGACATAGTTGTGGCCACCAAATATATACAGCTTTCCATTGTAGGCAAAGGTTGAATGACACGTGCGTCCTTCTGGACGAAGCACAGCTTCATGCAGAGCAGTGCTCACCCAGCAGTTGGTCTCTGTGTCAAACACACTGATGTTGTTGTAGTTGAATCGGTCCCCTCGGCCCCCGAACACAAACATCTTTGTCCCGATGATGGTGGCAGAGTGACATAATGAAGCAGGTGCTGGAGTGCCTCTGGTGTTAATTAAAGACCAGGCCATTGTGGTGGTGTCCAACTTGTAGATGTCGTTAGTGCATCCTTCCAGGTTGGTGTATCCTCCAAAAATATACATGACCTTCCCCAAGACACAGGCTGAGTGGCCGTCCCTCGCCTCTGGAACGGTCCCAGAAACCATGGGCTTGAACCATCTGTGGGTGTCGACATTAAATGCATAAAGCATGTTGCAGTCCTGTATGTAAGCAAACCCCCCCCAGATGTAGATGATATCTTCTATCAGCACAGCTGTGTGGCCCCAGCGCTTGGAGGGAAACTCGAGGGGATGTTCTTCTATACCAGTTGTCACTGGGGACAACTTCAACCAGCGCAAAGACACAGAGTTAAAGACGTGCACATCAATGGGATCCCTGTCGTACCATGCAAAGGAGTACACCTTATGCCCCACTGCCACAGCAGCATGATAACTCTTCTTTGGTCCTCCTTTCAGGTGCACCGTCCAGTGCAACATCTCGCACAGCAGCACCACTGTGAAGAAAAGCCTCTCTTCTAAGTATCACTCTGAAAGAATAGAATGCTGTTGCGCGCGCTGCCAAATATATTGGTACTGCGGCCCAAACGTCATGCAAAGCTGGTCCAATCTATGAAGCCGGTTGGGTTAGCCCACTGTTTCTCAACGTCTGGTCCAGGGCCCACCAGGAGTACAAACTTTACACGGGGAGGGGATAAAACTAACATACTGTGTGTTAGCTTCTTTCATTGTAATTCATTGAGAATTTATTTATGCTTCATCAGCGAACATTTTGCAGATACCGATACACATGTAAGATTAATATAGGCTGATAATAATCAGTGAAGTGAGAAAAGATAATAATCAGTGAAGTGAGAAATGTCTTTGTGCTTGCGTGCGTGCGTGTGTAAGTGAGTGAACATGTATTATCGTTGCTGTTGAGTGGAAACCTTATGTAAGTATGTCCATTAAGCCTTACTTTTCTGGAAATGTCAAAAAGAATCTGTGTTCCAATGGATCCAATGAAATAAATGATTATTTAGTCATGTCTTGTTAATACGTTTGGTTCTATATTTATAAAACCCACAGACATTTAACCACTATCACTTAAAACATTTAATACATACTGTAGCAAGAGTAGAAGAGCTACAAGCTTGTAGATCTGCTATTTTTGCTACGTTGGTGAGACACTGCAGTAAAACAAGTAAGGCATTAATTTATGAAAGAACATATGTGAAATGTTTTCAGACGTTGTGGCTATTTTCTTAATGGAGGTGTGTTGAAATGTATTGTATAGTATATCCACACTGAATTACAGCTCCCAATACTTTATTGACTAGCTGGTCAATAAAGTATTGGGAGCTGTAATCCAGCTCGTGTGCCGATATCGACTTCCTTCAATATTCTCATGTACTTTTATCCTGCACCTGGCCTAAAGACACGTTGGACATGCACAAAGCTATTCCACTGTGTTTTCATTTTACCAGCCGGCCGAAAGCTATGTGCCTAAACATAATCCAAGCCCACATGTAGCATGCAGTCTCGTTTTATGTTGGCGGTTGCCCCTATCCTCGGCTCCAGATCGGTGGAGCGATCAGCAACACTTCTGCCATCTGTTTCGGTTCTGGGTTAGGCCCGCTAAATGGACCATGGTGTGATTTGTTAATGGCTGACTGTCAGAGATGGCATTCTACTTCTTGGCAAGAGCATGTGTCACTCAGCTACTCAAGCAGCCATAACACCGCATATTGGGCTGTAGAACTCATTGGCTTCCTGATGGATTCGGTTTGGTCTTGAACAGGATCAACTGCACCCCTGTACTCCTGGTAGTCTTTTCCAAGATTTTATAATCCAGATTTACTGTAGTTTGAAACAACACTGGAAACACAATAGTTTAGTTCAGCTCACAATAGCTAAAATAGAAAGATCAGGTTGATTACACTGATGCACACATTCAGTTCTTAAAGTGCATGTGAAAGCAGCCTATAGAAATGCAGATAAACTGAGGAATTGCAAGGGAAACGCACAAACCAATGACTTTTGCATGCATGGTCAATGCAAATGTCCTGCCCCCATATACCAGATCAAATGTCCCCAACCTTTTTGCACCATTGACTGGTTTTATATTGACAATATTTATATTGAATATTGTGGACCAGCCATGAGGGGATTTGAAGTGGCTGAGGTCACGGCTGGAGTATTGATTTGGCTTTCAAGTCAATGGCAGCTTTTTCATAATAGTCCAGTTCTATATGTAATTTCGTTCTAATTTTCGGGGGATTATGAAAACTATACATTTTTGGAAACTTCAGAGTATAACAAATCAGAAAATCCATGATTCCATTTGCGCAGAAGCCAATATGGTGGCCATCTTGGATTTTGCAAAATGGCGACCTTTGAATATTCGTTTTTCAATATCTCGACTTCTAGATTACATAGGATCTGGATTCTAGTGGCTAAATCTACATTTGTAAGGTCAGGAAATCCAATGGTGCTAATTAAAAATATTTACAAATGATCAATGGCACAGATGTGGGTCATAATCCTTGATTTTGGGGTAGTAGAGGCCCTAGGAGGGGTCCACGCGCGACTGCTTATTTTTTTTTCTAGTTTTGATTTTTGGCATCCATAGGACCTCTAATATTGGGATTTTGATGATCCCAAGAAAAAAAGTGGTCCCAAGTGTGTTTTTTTCAATGTTCTATTAACCCTATGAGACCTGCGGGATGGCTGGCTGGAACGAGACCGGCGAGACTGTCTTTCGGAGACTGTGGAACGCTCAAATTTAGACGTAGCTCAAAGATAGAGATACCATTTGATTCCAGACAACCTCAGGTTTCCAATGGGACCAACCTTGTCATGCTACCGTGTCGGGAAGGGGGCTAAATACCTAATGATTCAAAGTTAAGACAACATTTTGGCCAGGGAAAAACGACCATCACCATTTTCCAAATGGTCCCTTGAGCTGTCACCTCAATATATGTGAATGGAAATGGGTTACATGGATACCTACAAGCCTCCCCTGTACAGACATGCCACATTTATGCCTATCTCATGCAGTTTTGGTCAAGAACCATGCAGTGTTTTGCATGCAGTACAAATATGTAATTTTTGCCTATTGTAAAAAGTAGACCACTTCTAGGAGAGGAGACTGCATCTATAGCTGTATGAGACCACTGTACTGTATCTAGAAACCACTGTACTGTATCTAGACCACCATACTGTATCTATTGCTATATGAGACCACTTTACTGTATCTAGAGACCACTGTATTGTATATATACCACTGTACTGCATCTATTGCTACATGAGACTACTGTACTGCATCTACAGTATAGCTGTATGAGACCACTGTATTGCACCTAGACCACTGCGCTGCATCTATATCCCACTGTACTGAATCTATAAACCACTGTACTGCATATATAGACCATTGTACTGCCTCTAAAGACCACTGTACTGCATCTATAGACTAGCTACTGTATCTATAGACTGCTGTACTGTATCGATAGACCACTGTAGTGCATCTGTAGACCATCTGTAGACCACTGTCGTGATCTGTAGACCCCTATAGTGTGTCTGTAGACCACTCTAGTGCATCTGTAGATCACTCTAGTGCATCTGTAGACCACTCTAGTGCATCTGTAGACCACTCTAGTGCATCTGTAGACCACTCTAGTGCATCTGTAGACCACTCTAGTGCATCTGTAGACCCCTCTACTGCATCTGTAGACCACTCTAGTGCATCTGTAGACCCCTCTACTGCATCTGTAGACCACTCTAGTGCATCTGTAGACCACTCTAGTGCATCTGTAGACCCCTCTAGTGCATCTGTAGACCACTCTAGTGCATCTGTAGACCCCTCTAGTGCATCTGTAGACCACTCTAGTGCATCTGTAGACCACTCTAGTGCATCTGTAGACCACTCGATTGCATCTGTAGACCACTCGAGTGCATCTGTAGATCACTCTAGTGCATCTGTAGACCACTCTAGTGCATCTGTAGACCCCTCTACTGCATCTGTAGACCACTCTAGTGCATCTGTAGACCCCTCTACTGCATCTGTAGACCACTCTAGTGCATCTGTAGACCCCTCTAGTGCATCTGTAGAACACTCTAGTGCATCTGTAGACCACTCTAGTGCATCTGTAGACCCCTCTACTGCATCTGTAGACCACTCTAGTGCATCTGTAGACCACTCTACTGCATCTGTAGACCACTCTAGTGCATCTGTAGACCACTCTAGTGCATCTGTAGACCACTCTAGTGCATCTGTAGACCCCTCTACTGCATCTGTAGAGGGGTCTACAGATGCACTTGGGCAAGAACACTGGTTCTTGCCCAAAACTGCATGAGATAGGCATACATTTGGCATGTCTGTACAGGCTTGTAGGTATCCATGTAACCCATTTCCATTCACATATATTGAGGTGACAGCTCAAGGGACCATTTGGAAAATGGTGATGGTCGTTTTTCCCTGGCCAAAATGTTGTCTTAACTTTGAATCATTAGGTATTTAGCCCCCTTCCCGACACGGTAGCATGACAAGGTTGGTCCCATTGGAAACCTGAGGTTGTCTGGAATCAAATGGTATCTCTATCTTTGGGCTGCGTCTAAATTTGAGTGTTCCACAGTCTCCGAAAGACAGTCTCGCCGGCGTTCCAGCCAGCCATCCCACAGGTCTCATAGGGTTAATAGAACATTGAAAAACACTTGGGACCACTTTTTTTCTTGGGATCATCAAAATCCCAATATTAGAGGTCCTATGGATGCCAAAAATCAAAACTAGAAAAAGAAATAAGCAGTCGCGCGTGGACCCCTCCTAGGGCCTCTACTACCCCAAAATCAAGGATTATGACCCACATCTGTGCCATTGATCATTTGTAAATATTTTTAATTAGCACCATTGGATTTCCTGACCTTACAAATGTAGATTTAGCCACTAGAATCCAGATCCTATGTAATCTAGAAGTCGAGATATTGAAAAACGAATATTCAAAGGTCGCCATTTTTCAAAATCCAAGATGGCCACCATATTGGCTTCTGCGCAAATGGAATCATGTATTTTCTGATTTGTTATACTCTGAAGTTTCCAAAAATGTATAGTTTTCATAATCCCCCGAAAATTTTAACGAACCTTCTTTTTGGGACATATAGAACTGGTCTATAATGTTCCATTAAATGTTTGGAGATAATAAACCACACAGTGCATTTTGTGGGAAACATTTAGTGGGAGCCCTGGGCTTGTTTCCCTGCAACAAGACTGTTCCATCGAGGGGTGATGGGAGACATTGACACCCAAAGGGTGTTCCTCGTGTCCAGTCTACACTTTCACTTTAGTCTTTGTTGCCATCATTGTTGACAAGGACACTTTATTCAGGTCATTTTTGTGTCTATATTAATCCGTCCTGTGATGTACCAATGACAATGGTACATCTTGCGGTTAAGAAGTGCAAGCTCATTACGCAAGTGTAAATCAGTAATTTTGTTTTATCTTAACTCTGGAATTGAATGCGCTTCTTGTCTGTGGCTAGTTAAAGGGATATTTCACTTTCAAAAACATTTTGGGTCATTTTGTCGTCTACTCAGGCTTTTGTGAGCCCCCCAGACAGTATTTAAGTTGCTTGATTCAGTATTTAGATATTTGATATTAATTTTATCAGACACGTCCTATACAAACCCATTATAACTTCAAACTCCATTTTTAACATGTTAATTAATCAAAAAACGATCATTTGACTGACTCTTTGACTGAATCTGACTTTTTTTTTGGGTGTTGCATTAGTCGACTATTAGTCGACTATAGGCAGCTATTGGCCAATCAGATTCGACTATAGAAATCCTTAGTCGGGGACAGGCCTATAGTCACTGCTGAGACTTTTTCCTCACGTGCCTGATGTGTGTGTGTGTGTGTGTGTCCCACTTGAGCTCCTCCTTGATGTGTACTCTGAGGCACTTGAACTCGCTGACCTTTTCCACTGCAGCTCCATTGATGAAGATGGGCGCATGGCCTCGGCCCCCTGAAGTCCACAATCAGCTCCTTGGTCTTGTTGACGTTGAGGGTGTGACAGCTGATTGTGTTTATCCTTTGTGTTTGTATGCATGCTAGCAGCGAGACGGAGGAGGGAGAGGAAGGCCAGAAGCCACTGACCAGAAGCCAGCTGCTGCAGATCATCCACCAAAGGGTAAATCAATGTCTACCATGTCTGCTCTCAAACCAGAAAGTATAGTCAGAGAGCAAATATATAAGAGGTGAAAGTTTCTTTCTCAGTTAACCCTTTTAGCCCCATTAGTGGTAGGGCTGAATTCATACCAGTAGTGATATTGTCCGCCTCCATGTTCTGAGAAAGTAGTAAGGTTCGATGCATTGTCTATGGAGAGGAGGGATGACTGCCTTCCCTGCAAAAAGCAGTGTAGCAAAATTTCGCTAGCGTTCTGCCTTAAAATAAACACAGACGTTACCCCGTCACACTAGAAGGTGAAGCATTAGAAGAGGTGGAGAGCTTCACTTATCTTGGCAGTATCGTTGATAAACTGGGTGGGACGGATGACAATGATGTAAAAGTTTGGATTGGTAAGGCAGCGGCTTTTCCATCAGCTGTAAATGTTCTGGGGGTCCTCGGATCTGCCACAAACACCAAGATCAGGATCTTCAATTCCATGGTGAAGCCTGTTCTGCTGTATGGAGCAGAAACCTGTATAGCAATTGTCACGGCCATGACAAGAATCCAGGCATTTAACAACACTTGCTTCAGAAGAATCCTTTGATTTTGCCAGCCAAACAATATCAGTAACCTGGAACTGTGTCAGCAAATAAGACAACTCATGTAGAGGAAGAAATCCTCCAAAGACACAGACGATGGATTTGTCACACTCTTCGCAAGCCTGCATCTAATATCACAAGATGTGCTGGAAGGGAAAAGAAAAAGATTTCACACCTGACAGCGTGTCCTGGATGCAGATGGGAAGAGGTCTGGCCATAAATGCGGACAGCTGGAGAAAGTTGCCCAGGATTGGGATGCCTGGAGAGCCCAAGCTTGTTCGCAGCCTATGCCCAGAGTTAGTCTGCAGCGAGACAAAGCCGCATTCAACCAGAAGCATGCAGTGCAGTGGTCTGTCTGTAGTAGGCGTGGACAAGGCATACACATGAGGGTGACGTGGGTGTTTCAGATATTTTGTACAAACCCATTTAGATGAAAGATACTTAGAGGAAAATCGCTACAGCTGCTGTCGTGAATTCTGCAAAATGTGTGGAAACAAGTGAACCGACGTGAAGCACAGTCAACGCGTGGGGTGTGGTAATGGACGATGACATGAGAAAGTATTGCTAAGGTCTGGTGTGCAGATGGCATTGAGCAAAACAACTCAAGAGTGCCTGCGCCGGGTGGTGCTTATAGTACTCCATACCACTCTACAAGCTCACTGGTTTTTGCCTATTTCGGCTGAATGTTCACCTATCATGACATGGCCAGAATAGGGACGCTATGGTTAAAGGTAGGGTAAGTGATTTACTTTGGTTAAAATAAATGTATAAGCTCTATATTCTGACAGTACTCATTGCTATAGAGTGTTTGTTCAGTAAAAGGAGTCTCCCATGCCATGTCTCTCCAGCTCTTTATTAAACAGAAAATGCATGTTCAGTGCTCTCTCCTGATTGGCTTAAATGTTATGAAATGTTAAATGTCACCTACCTGAAAATGTAGGCCTACTATATTCTGTTTACTAAAGAGCTGGAGAGACCCCTGTGACCGAACAAACACTCTGTAGCAATGATTACTATCAGAATATAGTACTTTACTAAAAATTACCAAAAAAACATCACTTACCCACCTTTTAAAGTGGTTAAAACAATTGCCGTGAACAACCTTGTGCCTCGAATAAGCCATTTGACCTTGTCCAAGCAGGCGAGCAGTGGACAGCACAAATCATACCTTGTTGATCCCAAAATTGCAGTGTGCTGATTAGTAAATGACACATTAGTGTATGATGAGTTCCCAAAATACCAAACACACTCAACCGGGGGGAAAACATTGCACATCAGGAAATTGACAATTCCCCGTCCGCCACTCACCTCACAGCATTCCTCCTGCCTTGCCATGAGTGCAGGCGGACTGGCAAAAACCAAGGGCCCTTAGCTTATTTCTATTTATCTCTGCACGGCCAGAGATGTTTTCACCCATGTCTGTTGGAGTGGACGGAAACACTGTACACAATTTTCATTACTTAACAATACCATCTTTTTGAAAATATAAAAACAGCAGTTCCTCAGGATGAGTTGACATAAATAAAATTAATTCTCTCTTTTTGTTACTTATTAATCAGTTTGTCATGCAAATTACCTTTTTTTTGTTATTATTTACAAATAGCTGAATGACTGAATGCTCTCTCAATCACATAGAGCTCCGACTGTGAACAGCTAATCTCCAGCACCACTGGACTGATCATCTTAAAACTTGGACATACACTCCCAGTATCACGTTTTGGCTTATAACTCCCTGGGTAGCCAACCCGGCCTGGCGGAGATTTGCGGAGCGTACTTTTCTAGTTGAATCACTTAATGAAAAATCAGGAGGCCTACAGTATGAAATGTCCCTCTTCTCTTGGGTAAAGAATGTTCACATAATCCTTATACTAAGACTAATTATTTTGTGATCCAATTTAGCAGGTATTAAAGGTCATAATTTATTCTGGATGAAATGTATATCACTGTCATTAGAGCTTATTTTTACCGACAGAGGAGTCTTTTTGGCTTAGTACATGGGACCATTTCATTCAGGCTCACAATTTCACCATTTTCCGCTTTCACCTCTTTGCCGGGATTAAATATTTACACTGACGGCTTGACAATGGTGATGATGACATCTTATCAATTAATGATGATTTTCAAAGTACAATGGGAAATTGAAAGCCCCAATGTCCTTTCTCAATCTGCAAAAAAAGAAAAGATGATCATGTTTTGGAATATACAATAGCTTAGATTATTATTATCATTCTTATTATGTTTGCACTAGCTCTGACAAATACTTTCCCCCGTCCTTTTTTCACTCTCCACCAAATCTCACCTCTTTTCTCTGAATGTTCATCTATGTCTCTATTGTCACATACAGACACGGATGGAACGAGGGAGGTGTTGTGACATCACTCCGTAGAGGGGAAGAGCGGGAGGTGCGATAGTGACCAGCGTCATCCCCACTGGTTTACATTCATAGCAGCTGAAGAAGCTTTCACTTTGTTGAAGTCAGTTTGTTTCGCATATTTACACACACACACACACACACACACACACACACACACACACACACACACACACACACACACACACACACACACACACACACACACACACACACACACAAAATTGAAAAATTGAGACATGGATTTCTTTAAATCTAAAGTAAGCATGGCCATTTGCAATTATCTTTAAAGATGGCACCCAATCTAAAGATTCCTGATGCTCTTGCATTTTTCAATTCAGTTTAAACTGGGGGCCCTTAAAGATGTCTTGAAAGACAACTAAATTGTCGTCTGCTTTACTGCAGCCCTTTCAGCCAATTGCTGAACGCACTTCAAACCCTATTTGAAAGAATGCGACACAAAGTGGTAGATCTCTCTCTCTCTCTCTCTCTCTGTCTCTCTCTCTCTCTCTCTCTCTCTCTCTCTCTCTCTCTCTCTCTCTCTCTCTCTCTCTCTCTCTCTCTCTCTCTCTCTTGCCTCCCCTATCACACAGACACTCAAGATCTCTCTTGGACACACTTAACTATCAATCATCTTCACAAATTGTTCATGTTTACTTGAATCTGCACAGAGCACTTACAATCAAAGTTAATCACCTAATTACAGCAATCTACAGTACTGTATAATGTAGCTCACTTAGAATCAGCCACATGGGACAAGGCTTATACACAGCAAAATCCTCTGTAACTTTGAATCTGAGAGAGATCCATACCGTCCTCAATGCAGCTGCTCTGTGAGTGATGCCCCCCTTGATACACTGCAAGCCCTCTGGCTCTGTCATGGACGAGTCGTGACGGCTTCATTTACTAAACTGGCAGTGAGGGATCTGCATGCTTTGCCAAGCTCAGCAGCGACTCACATCCGCCAGAATGGTGAGAGAGTGCAGTAATTGCCTATTCTCAATCTCAAATGCCTATTCTCAAATAGGCAATTATATCATCACCTGCAATCTGCAGATTTACCCAAATTGCACCGGCAGAAGATGGTCTGCTGAGCAGAATTCCTCTTAGAACTGTGGCCTGACAGGCAGAGGATAAATTGTGTAATTGGAGGGACAGAGAGGAGGAAATAAAGTAGCTAAATAAGTCACTGTATCCAAAGGAGAGACTTTTTTAGCCTTATTCTCAACATTATCCCATTTTATTTTTGCCAGACCCAGGGGGTCGGCCTACAGGAGGCTTTGTCGGGCGGTCGGGCGGTCAATCTGTCCCTCTTTTCCTCTGCACACACGTCATGCGAAGTCCGGCCATTCAGATTTTAACCACTAGGGGTCTGGCAGTGCTCCGAGGAGCACTTCTAGTTAATTGTCACATTCCGGATTTTGCTAAGTTATGTTAACAGCGTCAGGTTTCGTCTCATACCAAGTTGAGTGGCATGCTTCCTCCATTTTTTTTATTGGCAACTGGTTTCATCTTATACTATGTCAAGTGGAATGCTTCCTCAATTTCTTTATCCGTTTCAACTATGCTGTGAGCTAGAGCTCAGGTGTTATATTATCCATTATCCACAACAAGTTTGGTTTAGTGGCTTGTGCACGTCACGATGGGACTTCCTACCATAAAGTGAGTGCCACCTTTTGATTTAGTGTCCTGAGAGGACTATCAGGACACTAAATCAAATAGCAAGGCAGAGATGACATGGAATGCTCTCTTTCAGGATGGGAGTCTGAGTGCTAAGTTTGGAGAAACAGCTAGATGTATTACTCACCAGGTTTTTTTCATCCAAGGAAGGATCATTGAAATGTGTGGTCTACGTATATTTTTTCTCCAACTCTTAATTGGTCGATAAAGTCTCAAAATTGTACTATTAATATTGTGTATTATTTGTAGCTTACTATTACTATCAATTTACTATTATAGACAATTAATAGTACTCTGCACTCACCACTCTGCACCCTTTCTATAATAATTTTAAATGCTATTGTTTGATTCTCCAATGTTTTTATTTGACACAGCAGATTTTATACACGTCATCGTGATTTTATTCTGTTGTTTGATTTCACTGATTCCTCAGTTTTAGCTAAAGCACTTTGTAACTTTGTTTCAATAAATGCTCTATAAATACAGTGTATTACAGTATATGCATGCCTATCCATCCAGGGTTTACCTCTTTTGCGATTTCTGAGGTCTCTTCCTTTCTTCTTTTTCTTTTTTTCCCTCTCACCCGATCGCCTTTCACAATATAGAATAAAGTGTCCAGATTAACTACAGTATGTCTAGTTTGTCAACCCATGGGTATTTATAACAAAATCATATATTTCTAATAGTCAATAATAACAATCATCATAAGTGTCCTGTTCTTCCAGAAATAAGGTTAATGAATCATACTGCTCCAATGCGAGTATCAGCTATTTTGGCCGAACGTTTCCCCCAGAATAGTGAAGCTACGGTTACATATGGGCCATTAAAGCCATTTGAGAATGTAAATGTACTTTAGTTCAGGCTGGCTTGCAGTCAAGCTCCTAGCTCTGACAGATGCTCAGCTGATGGCTCAGCTGAGCAGTTATCCACATCAGCTGACAGCTCAGCTGCAAGGTGGCCTTTTTTAAATCACCTACTACTCAGTCCTTAAGCTGCAAGCTGTAGTAATCAGCGAGCTTCAACCTCCACCCCAGCCTCCACCTGGTTCCTCAGTTTTAGCCAAAGCACAAATTGATCAGCACTCACACTGGTATTGATCAATTTGTATCATAATTGGTACAGCTTCTATTCATTCTGTATGTATATGTGTTTATTGTGTACCCCCTGCTTTGGTTGTTTATGAACACAAAAATACTGCCAAACGGAAATGTATTGCATTGTACAAGCTGCAGACTAACTTTAACAAGGGTGTGGGTGGGCATGAACAGGGATTAAAGGAGTAGTTCGCTATCAAAATTATTTGGTAGCGAATTACATCATCGGTTGGGATTCCAGGCTAATGGAAACTACAGCCTTTATCTTCCTGGGAAGTTTTAGCATACTGACATGAAGCCATTGTACTTACGTTTATTACGCTCATCGGTAGGCAGGTTAAGATAACATAAGCAAACACACGCATGTACTTCCTCTCCAAGTTCCGCACGTCCCCATGCATACACTTAAGGCCTATTCATACTCGACGTAAGACCCTTAAGCATAAGGAACGGAGGGGGACACCAAAAAGGGGAGGGGCGATGGGGGGTTTGTCCGTCGATTATGTCATCCGTCAGGTTGAGCTGATGTAACTGACGTACGTTCACTGCTTCCCTCTGGAGGATGAATAGCCTCTTGGCCCTAGTCACGCATAAGAAACGTGTCAAACTATGAATGCACTGAATGCACTGACGTAAAGAACGTACCAGTTCCTCACCCCCGTTGAGTTCATTCAAAATATGCTCCCCATTGACATTGTACGGCAAAACCACTCTGGAGGCTCTCCTTTCTCCTTTAACTTCCTGTTGATTAATTGACTAATTGAAGATCTGGATCTGGATTCAGATAGCAAAATCAATAGGAAGTTGACATTTAAAAAAAATATGAGAAAAAAAAACTACTGGGTTTGGTTGTGTTCCATACTGTCAGAATCAGCTTTGTTTGCGTTCATTTACGTGCTAAAAGAGAGCCTCCAGAGTGGGTTTGCCGTACAATGTAAGTAAAGGGGAGCATATTTTGAATGCAATACAATACAATTTCTTATTAATGCCGCAATTATTTCTTGGCCACCTTTGGAGTTACATCATGGCAAGGTAACTACAGTACACAACCCAAACCTCTACCAAAGTGGTCTTGCCCTTTAACCTGAAAGTGTCCTAGTTTTTTGTTCTGATAGAAAGCAGGTTTGGATTAGAAGATGGTAACTGTGTTCATTTTGTCCAAGAATACAAAGTACCTTGTTCAGTCACAAAATAAAATACACTGTATAAATGTTTCCATTTGTAACCACAAGACTGTACAAATGAAATGTAACTAAATGGACCCTTATGGGTACAATTGGTTACATTTGTACACTCTGAAATAAATGAACCCTCAGGATATTTCAGTGTAGAACGCCTGTCCAATGTGTCCATACCTCCATTGTTCTCATACGCAAGCCACGGTAATCCTCACAAGTGATGGACTGCACCTGTCAGTGTCTCACTAAATGAGAATACAAGCACTCATGGTGATTTACGAGAGGGTCAACAGGTCCCTGTGTGAATAATTCACATGGGGACCAAGTGAGAGGCGGGAAGGGAACAAAAGGTGGCTGTATTTTGATTTTTTTTGCTGCATCATTAATTATCCATTAACAACAGCAGTATGATAATGACAGTTTTGCTGTTGAACCTACAGTACACATGCTCATGTCTCTCATCTTATCTCTCACTTATCGTATACTGAGTGATGTCCTAATGTTTGCCTCAAGCACACAGCTGTGATGGCAAAGCATTAAGTGAATGCAACCAATTAGTCCATATGAGATTACGGTTTGCAGTATGGGCAGTGGGTAAGGCGCGTACCACATAGGCTTTGATCCCTGCATGGCAGCATGTCTGTTTCCTGTCTCTCTCCACTATCAATAAAGGCAGAAATAAAATAAAACATCTAAAAATAAGAATAAAGTTTTGTATACACGGCCAGTAGGCCATCTTACCTCCACACATTTTGTTCACATTATGTTTTAATATCTTTTTTAAACATTTAACTGTAATTTATAATGGAATTCAGTGGGGCTCAGATTGGGCTGTAATCGTGCCCAAATTTGGAGATGACTGACAATATGACGTCATCAACATGCCAGAAAAACCTTTACTGAAATGTTGCCTACTACATAATGCCTCACTAAAAATGTAATCATACAAAGTGCAGAAAATAGATGCTGAAGGAAAACAAAAGACTTGCACGACAGAAACACCAGCCATCCTCATGGGGGCCATGCCATTATTAGACCTCGTATTGTTTTTTCTTCACTTTGAAAGCCCTTGAAAGCACATTTCCACAGAGATAGGTGTGCTGGATCAATCTCACCTTGGAGTAGTTTTGGTTGCTTCACACTATAGAACACAGCTGGTGGTTGCTTCACACTATAGAACACATCCTCTTGGGTGGTGATGTCTGGTTGGCTCTGATCTCAATATAGTCTATGGTTTGACTGTAGTCATAACCATTCATGAGACAATCATGAGATACATTTAGCAGCCAATAAAGCTAAACAGATTAAATTAGATTAGATTAGTTTATTTGATTAGAATAGACCGGTCATGCGTATTGTCCTGATAGCAATTCACCTTGAGTGGATCAACAAAAAACTATCAACATAAATGGGCCTCATGCAGCAATTTTATCTTAAAATGTTCTTATATTTTCTCTTAACTGTCTGTTAAGAGAAAAAATAGGAAAAATCTACCCCAGATTCCTCAACCCGTTCTTAACATCCAAATCTGTTTTTACCCAGGTGTGCCAAATGTTGAATCCCACTTGATCTTAAATTGGGCAACGCCCCAGTTTTTGAAGATCCGGATCTGAGGATCCAGTCTTCTTCTAAATTCAAATAGTAATATCAAGATGAAGTTGTGATTTTTCTTTAATGCCCTACTAGATTTGATGGGGTTATATATTGTCAGAATCTTCTTGGTTTGCATCTGTTTATGTGCTAAAAAGACATTGAAAGCTGTTTCACCATGCAGTGTAATTCAATGAGGATACTATATTTTAAATGATCAATGTTGAAGAACTATTGAGGAAATCTTACCAAAATTTCGATAATTTCACTCACTCTGCCTGTTGTTTGTGATGAAGATGAATTTTAAATTGATGTTATTTTTCATAGTATTAACACTAGGGACATCAAAAACCCAGCAATGGCAAAACATTAACATTTGTGATGCTGTAAATACTTTGTTAAGCCAAAATTGTGCTCCATTGTACAACTGTCGAGTGGCGAAAATTGCGATCCACAAGCTCTCAACACGTCACATCTGCAACTGCTTGTGGATTGGCAATTTTCACTGCTCAATTTTCACTTGTGCACCGAAGTATAAATCAGGCTTTAGTAGAGGGCAGGTAACTGAAAATTAAAAGGGACTGAATGCATACAATATCCTCCAGGGTTTTAGATCAATGGTCCAATAGTATTTTTTAGCCCAAGAATTTAATAATCCAATCAAATTACTCTAAAACATAACATATATACATTTTATTAGATTATATTTTCAGTCAATCAGTTTTTTCTCTTATCTCGGTAAGAGTGCACTCGTCTCGACCACTCTTACATTTTTTTCTTACATAAGACAAAAGCAAAAATAGGAAAAATAGCTGAATCCCAGATAAGAACGCAATAAGAAAAAAAATACTGGTTGAGAACTAAATAAGGGAAGATCTGATCTTAAATTGCTTCCTGCATGAGCCCATCTTTGCAGTAACTACAGTAGATGGTCATCGAAAGGGTTTGCTTTATTTGCTTTTTGCTTTTAATCATCTCGCATGAAAGCAGAGGATATTGAAAGATGTACCGTTGGAGAGTTCAGCCAAAATGTTAGCTTTTGTCCTTTTGACCCTACTGCATGCATACAGCAATGAGTAGGTCAGCTGTAGCAGTTCTTTAAAATGAATGTAACCTTGTCCGTGTGCCAGTGCCAGAAATGATGTCCTTGTTGCTTCACCACATGGGGTCATTTTTATGAGTGGGTCTCTGTCACTGTCTGTGTCCAATGTGTTTAGGGCAGGGGTCTTCTACTGGGGGTCCGGGACCCCTAGGGGGTCCTCAGAGTTACTACAGGGGGTCCGCCAAATCTTTGTGTGATATGATTTTTCTTTTTACCTTAACCACTTGAACCCTAGCATCCCTTTTCTGATGAGAACTTTAGCCAAAAATAGCAGATCTACAAGCTCACAACGCCTCGCGCTATGCGATGCGTTGTGGGCTTGTAGATCGGCTATTTTTGGCAAAGAGTTATAGGTGTAGAGGGAGTCCCTGTTTCATCTCTTTCTCAGCTAGGGGGTCCTTGGCCTGAAAACGTTGAAGACCCCTGGTTTAGGGGGTCAGTTGGTGCTGAGATGCGGAAGCAACATCATACTGGAAACAGCTTCTGTGTCCACTGGGCACCTTTTTTTCATCGTTCATGTTAAAAGTATACTTACATCCACTGTAGCTCTTGTGTGACCAATGAAAACATGTTTGATCTATGTATCTCTTTGGCTAAAAGTTGACTACCGGTATTTGTCTAGTGCTTCTTTTGGTGTTCTCCGCAACAACAACAAAATGCGCACACCGAGTTTAAAAGCATAAAACTAAACTAAAGCACACATCCCAGTGGAGAGCCAGAGGAGACACAAACTTAAAATTCCATTTACCCTCACTCTAGAACCATCCCGTCCATAATCTAGAACAAGATTGCTACTGAAGTTAAATTGTTCTAAAAGCCTGCTGGTATATATATGTTGCTGAATTGTGTTTAGTCAGCCAGTCCTTCTCGAATGGAGAATAACACTCCCCTCACTGTTGGTGCTCTTGATCTTAAATTGCCATGTGTTCCCCTTTGCTCCCTCACTGCCCAAGGCTTTGTGCTTTGACTTATATAGATGCTTTCAGCTTAGATGTCATCCATGACTTGTGGTTGAGATCAGGTTTGACAGACATCCTTGGCATTACCTTCCTTGGACGGAGATACTGTATATGTGGCCACTGGTGTCACTAGCAATAGAACCTTCCAGTTCCAGTGCAGAAAGACTGTACAATAGTAACACTAATTTGAGAATAATGTATATATAACTGCAATATAACTGTAATTATTTCCTGCAACCATTCCCCTCTGGCTATTACCTTAAACAATTGTTCTCACTCAACTTCAGGTTTTCTTTTCTGACTGGACCTTCTTTTTCTATTTATCAGTTGGAGTATGATCCCTGAGTATGATGTAAGTCAGTGCAAAATGGCCGCTGTGTGAATATGGTCAATGGTTACAAATGTCCAATGAGCAGAGTCCCCACTAAACTCCAAGATCAGAATAGATCCCACAGTTATGTGATCCAAACCTGTAACTTAACCAATTTCAACCTGAAGTCCCAATTTTGGGCATGTCATTTTAGTTGGGGGGGAAAAAAATAATAAAAAAAATACAATGTTATATATATATATATTATATATATAGGTATATATATAGATACAATTTTATTTTATCAAACTTTTAATTTTATTTAAAAAAATATATAGTTCACAATCTGTCTATGTAATAATGCATTGGGAACTTGTAGATCGGCTATTTGTGAAATTCATCATACAACGAAGTATGTAGACTAGAGCTTAAATAGAGGTTAAATCAAAGTTTCATAATTTGTAATGATGATTTGGGGGGGGGGGAATCGAGATATCACTCTAGCCCTTATGACTGCAATCCACTTCTGATTAAATGCTGTTCAAACTTTACCTCTGCTCATATGACTGTTACAGCACTGACTGCTAATGTGTCTTGAGTGATATATGACTCCAATCATATTAAACATAATTATATTTAATCATACTGCATGCTATTTTATTAGGCTACTATTACATTCTATCAGAGTCTATAGGGTTAGGGTTGGATGTCCCTGTGAAACAGGTTGAGCGTTAGGGTGAGTTTATACTAAGAGTTGGACTGGGTGCATAATACAACGCGCAGAGAGGTTTGGGTCATCATTAGATGACTAGATGTCCAAATGAACTGAGAACACAGGCAGCCTGCCTGTGTTCTCAGTTGATTTGAAAGTGTTAATTGAGGAGAAGGGATGGGATGAAAATATAGCAGATGTGTTGCAGCTGGAGAGGAGAATGAAAATATGTGGGATTGATTGATTAATGGAATACTTTATAAGTCTGAAATGTAAACGGCACGTGATACATTAAGACATTAAGTCTAAAAGGATAACACAAAAAAAGTCCTGGGGACTTGTTTCCATTGTGGTTCAGCATGGGAGACAGCATGGCTTCTCATTGAATCATCATCATCATCATCATTCTGGTCCAGTCTGCCTGACTAACCCTCGGGGGAAATTTGGCCTCCATGTTAAATTATGTGACACAGTGTATTTCCAATAATGTCAAGTGAATTCGTTGCAGCTTCCTAATAGCCACTGCATTAATGCTCTTTCATAATTTGTCGTATACGACGGTGTCACACACAAAAACTAGCTAATCTACAATCTCACAAAGCACTGCGGATGCAAATTGTGTATGTGCGACACAGCTCTACGACAGAGCATAAATTAGGCATTACAGGGAGTTAGCCTATTTTGGACTTGCGTGTGTTAAGACAAACTTTATATGACTGCAAGTAGAAGCAAACATATCGATCGCTTGAATGTACGACATAACCTTGAACCTGGGGGCAGAAATATATTGTGAGAGAATGAAGACAGATGACTGTGGTGTAGATTTAGAAAGACATCCACCACCAAGTGCCCAGAACTGCCCACATTCATTCTTTCATCCTTCATCAGGTTCATATTATTTTGTTTGCGGGGTGCTTTTTACCCATGCAGAGAACAACAGGAAAGCATAAGCGCGTTTAGAAAATACACTTTAATACAGACATCTTCATAACCAGCGTGCATCTATGAGCTTTAACCTGCAAATAGAAAGAAAATATGTACAGCAGAAGACGTTTTTTGACATGCCTTTGTAAGTACGACAACAACAAACAGTTGGAGGCAACATTATATTTAGGGCCCATGCAGGAAAGCGAGAAATACAAACTTTCTATCTTTGTTTGTGTCTTGCCATTGTGTGTGTGTGTGTGTGTGTGTGTGTGTGTGTGTGTGTGTGTGTGTGTGTGTGTAATAATACTAATGATAAATAATAATAAATAAATACAAATATACATATTAGCCTACTTTTTACTGTCTATGATATTAGCATTAAGACCCTTATTGACCCTCAATGGTTCATTTCTGAAAAAGGAGGTTATTGTAAAAAGATTTACGGGTTCCAACATGTTTGTTTACAATGAAGAGTGGACGGCGCTGGTGCCTTTTGGACCCGGACGTGACGGACTACAAAATGACATCAGACTTAAGAACCGAATAGCCAATTATTGAATTCTGACATTTTGTCATTCAGTAATTGTTCTCTTCATTTGCAATTTGAATATGCAAACATCATTAGCTGTTCTCCATCTTACCCTGATTAGGTTCAGTCCCTCCATAATTAACTTGGTTCAGAAGACTTTTATTGCTGCAATCAGGGACTTATTTTAATGAATAAAATGATATTTTAAGCAATCTGTATGGTACAGTATGTCAATACAATTGCACATTTGCCGTGGTTGGAGGTGCATGGTCTCCCTACTCTTCCATTGAGAAATGTAGACCCTAGTGTTGGGTAAGACACCTATTGGTTACTTATCCCGACTTATCCCTGCCTGGAGCTCATAAGCCCAATATCTCCTCTGGCCAAGCAGGGATTCCATGTTGAAGGAGCAGCAGTTATTTGGTTTCCAATGCGGGATACTCGGGTTCAAATCCCGGGTGTTAAAGTTGCAATTACCTGTCTCTGTAGTGAGAGAACATAGTGATTTTGTCCCTTGTGGACTCCTAGTCTGTTATAGTGATTTTATCCCTTGTGGACTCCCAGTCTGTTATAGTGATTTTATCCCTTGTGGACTCGGAGAAAATAGCAACTACATTAAAATAATATATTATTTAAATGCAAGACAAAGCCAAATTTGCACACATAATTATGACCATATCATGTGATGGGGTTCAAATTAAGTTTAAAGAAGATACAAGATTTTTTATAAAAAGGTATCCCATAATTCAGAATACTCAAAATCAAGGCTTTAAAAATGTGCCCATACAGTGGTAGGCCCAAAAGCTTCATGTAAAACAATCCTAACACATGGAATGGTATGGGGTCTTGGCACATTGCAAACAGACACCACATTCATACTGTTAAACATAGTCAATGACTGTGCTGCATTACGCATAGAGAATACACCAGTAAGTAACTGACATAGATATCCAGTGAAAGTGAACAAACACGTAACCATAAAGTCTAGTAAATTACATTTTCAAAATGCATTGCTACACCTACGTGGTTGGAGGTGCATGGTCTCCCTACTCTTCCACTGTGCAACACTGTGTTGCTTTAACCACTTTAAAAGCCCTATTTTATACTTTGTCGTACAATGGGGTCGCAGGAAATAGTGCAAAATCTGATCTACAAGCTCACAATGTGTGGTTATGTGTTGTGAGCTTGTAGATCTGCAATTTTCGCTATTTTTTAACAATTTCTAAAATGCATTAAAGAAATTGAGTAAAAATTGAAAATGTTGGAATCAATAGGCAAAAATCAAACTTTTTGCCTATAATGACATGCCTTAAGTAGGGACGCCACATTGAAAGTGGCTAATATTGCTGTTTACCCATGCTTGTGAAGTGAATCCTCATTGCTTTTTTATACATGGCTGGCTTAGCTATGCTATTCTTGTGCTGTATTCATTTTTATTTTATTGAATCCAATTCAAAATCCCTATACAGTAGCGTGTCTCAGTACAGACAACAAACAGTACCATGTGTCTTTGTGTGAGTAGTGTATGACAATGACATGCATGTGAATGGGTGTACAGTATGCCTGTGTTTGTGCATGTGTTTTTGTGTGTTGCTTGGCAAAAACTCTTTGTTAGAACCTCATGAATTGTATCGCCCCTCAATGTATACCAACAGAGGCAACAGGATCTTCAAATCCCATTGCAATGGTCGTGTTTGCTAGAGATGAAAGCCTTGAACCATTCGAGTCCGCTCACAATGAACAGCAGAAAAAATGGCTCAGTTCAGAAAGCTGCCCCTTAAGCCAAATTCATGCTCCATTGCACGATGGTGTCGCATGGTGAAAATTGCAGACCTACAAGCTTACAACACGTTGCATCCGCGACATGTTGTGAGCTTGTAGGTCGGCTACTTTTGTATGTATGAATTGGGCTTTACTCTCTTCAGCAGTGGAGATGAATCAATGGACATGCGCTGGCAAAGCAAGCTAACAACATAAAAAAACAATAAAAAAAACAATGCAGCCCCCATTGCAGGGAGCTTCAAAGGCGGAGGGAGCAGATGAAAGGCTAGCTATTATTGTGATGTTTGCAAAATGCTGGCTAGCCCCCAACTACCGCATTTGAGGTTTTGAGCTTTTAAACAGAACTGCATGCCGTTGCTATCGGGCAGAAACCTTGTATCTCCATATTTCATCTTTTTAATGTTTTTTTTTTAAATAAATGAATGCCCTATACTTCGTTGTATGATATCATAGTGCAAAAGTAGCCAAGATAGTATATGAGCTCACAATGTGTTGCACCACAAAAGGTTGTGAGCTTGCAGATCTGCTATCAAAATGTTCACCTATATTGACATGAAAAGCAGGTTATTTCTTTTTTCCCCCCTGGTTTCCACCCGACAGCAACTATGTGCATTGTAAAGCCTGAAAATGTTTTTTTTTTTTTTTCTAATGCTCACATGCATACACACCAACACACTGAGGAAATGGCCTCTGATACAGTACATCAAGCTAGCAGGTGTGGGCTGATAGCAAAGAAAACATAGAGGAAATATATCTCGTGAGTAAACTTGTCAAACATTTCAGTGTGCTCAACTCACATTTAGTGGAGTCTCAATACTTCTAACCCTCGTGATTGTGCTTATTTCATATTCTGATATATTGACTGAGTTTTTTTTAAATATATTTTGGGGATTTTTTTATATTATATCAAAGAATTTGAAAGTGAAAGGGAAGAAAAGGTATGCAACTTTTATACAAAAAAGTTAGGGTAAGTAAGTGATATTATTTTGTGAAAATTAGTATTAAATAGCTCCATATTCTGATAGTACTCATTGCTATAGTGTGTTTGTTCAGTAACAGGAGTGTCCCCGTTTCATGCACTTTCCGACCTGAAAATGTATTTTCTGTTTACTAAACTTTAGTTAACAGAAAATACATTTTCAGGTCGGGATACCTATTTTATTCAATCAGGAGAGAGAACTTGCACAGAAAACAGATTAAACAAGTGTAATTGTAAGTGATGGCACTAAGAAATGAGCAGATAAAATTGGAACTGGAACACTATAAAATTGAAGCTGATAAATGGGTCTTTCCTGATTAGCTGAGATTTTTCAACCTACCTGAAAATTATTTGTCTGTTTATTAAAGAGCTTGAGAGACAGGGAGGCCTCTGTTACTGAACAAACACTCTATAACAATGATTACAATCAGAATATAGTGCTTAACAAAAAAAACGTTTTGTTTTAATCAAAAATATCACTTACCTTACCCTTAAGACTTAAGACTTTCATATTGTCATAGCATGTTGACAATCGTTTAAGGAGCACTTTAACGAGCACCCATTTTCAACCTTATCTTCATTTAATTGGTCCTCACTAATGCTCATTATAAGATGCTACCATTTCTGTCTGCTTGCTCTGCGTCTCAGAGGTGCAGCTGTGGACAGGTCAGAAACCTTACTCTAATGACATCATTGGTTTCCTCCAATGACATCATCGGTGGTCATTTCAAACGAAGATTTCAAAGTTTGTTGATGCAAGTACAATGACTTCTATTTCAGTGTGCTAACTTTCCAGGAAGAGAAAGGCTGTAGTTTCCAATAGCTTTGAATCCCCATCGATGATGTCATTGGAGTAAGGTTTCTGGACAATTCATCATAGCCCACCAAATATAGCCATTAGACAAAATGGTGCCAGCTTATCACACTGGCCGAGACCTGATAGTACTGAGAGTGCCTAACCGGAAGTACCTCACAATGAAGTTATGTTGATGCTGTGCAACCTTCTGCCTTTTCTCCTTGTGACATGGGAAAAGCTTGGAAATGAGCATTAGTGATGACCAATTGTACATTATATCTCTGCTGTCGGGCAAAAACCAGCTAACTCCATACTCCAACATGTTCAGGAAATAAAAAAAACTAAACAAAAAGTGGAGTTAGGAGGTTTTGTGAATGGACCTCCAAGCTCACAATGAGGTTGGAGGTCAAAAGGTGTGGAGCCTGGAGTCAGCAAAACCAGCTAACTCCACCCCCTTTGGTGGAGTTAGCTGGTTTAGCAGAACGTTTGAGGATCCAATGGGGGAAAAAAATAGTTAGCCGGTTTCTGCCTGACAGCGACGAATGATAATAACACTTGTCTTCATTTTTCTCCTAAGAGATCAGCCATCTTTTATGGGCTATTCATTTAGAAAATATCTTTTACTATGTGCATAAAACATTTCTATTGTTGTGGCGGGTATATTACCACATTGGAATGAGAGACAGGGAGGGAGCACAAGGCGCTAACTGTGCCGAGATGTGTCCACATCAATTTTTCTAGTTAGACAAATATGAACAGCGCACGGTGGGTGGTATTAAGCCTCTAAATTAGTTATGGGTGTGTTTTGGGTGTTAAATTAATTAAACCAATCAGAGTGTCAATTCCCATTCCCTTTAAGAGAGCTGCGCTTCAGCTATAGGCACACTTATATAACGGATTGGAGGAGAAGCAAAACATTTCTGTAGTGGAAAATTTTAAATGTGGGACCATCTAGCTGTAAACACATCTGTGCTATCTTGACATATCAACTTAATAATCACTCGCTCGTTCTCAGTTATGTTGTTCTTTATTTAAACCACCAATTAAAGCATGACAAAGACATGTGTCATGTGCTTCCTTGAGGAGCTTTATATATACGACTGTTAACTGCTGTTCATTGAGCCAACAGATAAGAAAAACCAGGACGCAATATGGTTCACGACATTCTTACAGGATGAGAGAAATTATGAAGAGATATTCTATCAGTTATAAAGTGTTGAATAAATGCATTTATTCTCTCCCTCCCTCTCTCCTTGCAGCTTGTCTTTAAACTGCATATTAAAGCATAGAGCATGACAGGAACATGCTCTGTGCGCCCCGGGATCCCCATTTGGATATTATGCTCTTACTGTAGCTACGGAGACAAGCGTGAAGTCTGCGCACTTCACGCTTCACGCCACTCACAATGCGCACAACGATGCACATCCTTCATGTCCCTGAGTCCCTCATGCAAGAACCTCCTCCATGTCCTGCCCACTAAGTCAGATGTAGTGATTTAGAACCGAGCTGGGATCTAACCCCAGTCTCCCACTCAGCAAGAATCAGAGCTGTTTTGTCCGGGTCTTGTCTGGTGCACTACACTTGCTTAATGCTTATTGTAAGTCACTCTGGATAAGAGCGTCTGCTAAATGCCTAAATTATAAATAGTTGCGTTGAAATCGGATGGACTTCGATTGCAATACGTTTGCGTGCATTGTGAACCACCTATTAGGTGCATCTTAATCCCAACAATGCTTTCACCTTATTCTTGGCCCTTCTCCAGGGCAGCGCCATTGCCCTTTCTGCTGCTTCATTCAATATCTGGTCACACCCTAATAGGCAGCAGGTGTAATGCAGGTAATCAGTCTATTGCCAGATTTTTCAAGTTTCAAGACTTTACAACGGCTATTGGAATATAGCAGATTTACAAGCTCACAACGCATCACATCGCGATACGTTGTGAGCTTGTAGATGTGCTATTTTCTCAAATATTTTTTAAGATCACAAATCTTGTGTGGGGGTCCCTGGCACAACATATTTTCAGATTGGGGCCCGCGGACAAATACATATTAATCTGGGGTCCTTGACATGAAAAATGTGGGAACCACTGGTTTAAAAAACATTAGGAAGCAAGCCCAAATAAGCAACTACACTTTAAAAACAAGCCCAAAGTCGCTTATTATAAGCAGACATGGCAACACTGGTAAACAAGAAACACCCTGATATGGGGCTCCCCACTCCCCCTACTCCCCTACCTGACGACGGCCACGGTGGGCATGGCCAGGAATAAGGTGAATAGCAAGGAAATGTTAGCTTTTTGCTGGTCTAAACACTCCGGGCATAAGATGCCCTGATGGCGCCAGATCACACCTCATTTTGAGACATACCCATGAGTTCTAAATAGGCGTAAGATCATTTTCTATTTAGACTACAGGGTCATAACACCTGCGCCGGTCGGAAGATGGCAGTAATGTGCGCTCCCGTTAGTGCCGCTTTGCGCCGGGCGGAGTGTTGTTTGATTAGTCTTCTTTTAGAGTTTTGTATTACTGAAATGCCTATAATACTACACTGTTTGGGATACACTTGGCACCCCGAAACAGGGCTCCACAACACATACACAGAGAAAGTGCTTATAATTTTCAACTTTCAAATTAAACCAAACCATCTGCTCTTAACCTTTAAAATTCCAGTGTCACTTGTCATCCAAAGAGCTGTCCAAATACTCTTGAACCATAAGCAGGATACAAAAAGGTATAATATGGAGTGTGATAGACAGGGTAGAAGCACAGTGAGAAAATGGTACTGTAAACACTGTTACATAGGACACACTTTGTTCTCTGGGATGGGAAGCTGAGCAAAGGTGCTGCAGTCGCTGTGTGGATCCTCCGACTTGGGTGAGGTGGGGGCGGCCATTGGGATGCGAGCGGCAATGGCTGACATTTCACCTGTCTGGCTCTCCGCTGTTATCCCAGGTCGGTCGGAGGTCGGGTTCACATTGCTCTCTGGTATGATCCCAATGCCGGTGAAGTGCTGGATCAGGCACTTCCTGAACTGGACATAGATCAAAGACAACCATAAATAGGGAGAAACATCAGGGGCACATTCAGTAAGTACTTAAAGTCAATTGACTTTTACAGTCAGGGGAAAGCAATGCTTGCTCTTAAAGCAGCTGTGCTGGCTGACCCATTTTCATGATAAGCACACCCCCCGAACTGGGGCATTTAGATGGACATGCAGGCTGCGTGTGATGATCCCAGATGAAGATGGGAGGCAGTCTCCATCTCCAGCCATGGGCAACTACATGATCTTGCCTCAGTTTAAGCTACAGTATCTGATAGCAGAACGCTTTGAACCACACTGGAGACTGAGTCTCAAATCTGTTGTTGTCAGAACTGACCATGACAATTTGATGGCTCAATTTGATGACGCAAGCAGGACTGTGCAACTGATTCCATGAAAAAGGACCACCTGTCATTTACAATCCATGCTGGTTAGAGGCTTTGCAGTGGAATGATTAGCAATTTAGGAAAGTAATAGCAACTGATTGGGGGTGTCTCTGGTGCAGATAGCAGTAGGGTTCATTGACAAATAGTTTGAGCTTCTATCACTACCAGGCTAACATGGCATAGCGCAATAGTCTTTGATCTGATGTCTCTGTAAGCACTATGGGCCCTATTTTCTGTCCTGCACTATCCCTTGTCACTACCTGCTACCCGTGAATTACACACAACAGCTGGGGCTGTCCCCAAACGGCATCTTACGGCCGAGCTACCCGTTACACATTATGCCGACTCCGTTATTTGCGACAGGAGGTGTGGCCTTGGGCGTGTTGTTGCACTATCCCTAAAAATTGCTATCTTGCCCAATGCCCACACACATATGGGAAAGTGCATAGCGGATTCCAAAACCACCCGATATGCCAAATCTGTTTGGAAGAGCGCTCCTGCAATGGAAAGGTCGGGAGTCATGCCAGGCGTACAACTGTGACTGTTAATTCCTTGTGTCAATGCATTGAGTTTTTATCAGCAGTTGCCAGTTAAGCTTATCAAAGACATATACAATGTTGTTTGATCTGAGTTTGCTATAACCACACCAGACCATGTTGTTTAATTAATCGAGAACACAAGCAGATTGCTCTGATTTAAAGTTCTCTATAACCAGCAATTTGTGAGTGATAATTCTGTGTATCAAATATAATTTGATTTCAAGGCAACGTCGCTCTTCCATGGGCAGAGAGGGAGGGAGCGCAAGATTGCACTAGGGAAAATGGCTTGCACAGTCTTCTCTTAAAGGCAATGGTATTTGGCACGGTGATTGGTTTTATTAATGTAACGCCCAAACCACACCTATGCATAATGTAACAGGTAGCGCAGGTGTTTTAGGGATAAGGCTGGTGTTGGAAGATAGCAACCTTTGCATGGGAACGCCCCTTCAGCCATGCTAAATCCCCAAATAGTGGATATAGCAACTTTGGCGCAAAATAGGGCCCTAAGTCTTTTAAAAGGTCTTAAAAGTCATTATATTGTCACTTTAGAAATGGGCAGATACCCTGTATACACTTACACTTTATGTTGGTTTGTTTACTGTTGAGTAAGAAAACAATGTTGCACATTAAGGTAATCATCTGGGGGACCCCCCCCCCCATCCACTGCCTGAGTGTTTTGAAACAGGTAAAAAATGTTTGCTCACTAAGATCAATGGCATTATGCGTTCTGAGCAGAGTTTTTACTCTCCTAGAAACTATTATGCAGCTTTATTACAAATAACAATAACGTTTTTGAGGTTCCTTGAAATTAGAGTTGTGGCCTATGATGTATGTTTTTTGGTGGGTCTTACATATGAAAAGTTTTGGAAGCCTCTAATATAAGCTGCACTGAGAGAGGGGCAATACCAAACAAGGTAAAGGCTTAAAAAGCAATACCATTTTATAATTGCAAATCTAGTGGCAATGGCACACCAGGAGGAGGCCGATATGTTTTCTTAATAGAACCAGGCCTAGACAATGGTACACTCTCGATTTCATATTTCATTTATTCATACACCATGCATTATTGAGAGACAGGCTAACACCCAACAACAAAAGGAGGATGGGGGGTCTTTCCATCCAGGCTGAACATGGCACACCGCAGGCAGGAGCAGAGTTATTGTTTATTACATGTAAAACATCAGAAGGTGTGGCTATATGTTTAGCCCAACATATTTCATTAACATCCACTGGGCCCATGGTAGCATTATCTAACGATCTGTTATGTACTGTTTTAGTGTAATTATCTATGCTTAAACTTCAATAAGTCCTGCAGAAATTTGTATTTTTATGTTGGTCAAATGTTGGACAAATTCGAGTACAATATGTGCAGAGAGTTCAGACAGTACAGTACAGTACAGTACAGTGTGCATAAGGGCAGATGGCCTTCAGTGGTTTGGTATGCATGCCATGCATATGCCCTTTTTGGGGGGAGATTATCATTATTATTATTATTATTGCTTGATTTGCTTGGAACTGATTTCCTTTGAAGAATTTTAGTTGAGCCACAAAGTGATAGTGAATCTATTGTAATGAGGCTGTCTGTGTGTACGTATACTGTATGCCACTCCTGTCTGCAATGACTCAATACACTGTATCATCATCAAAGGTCACAAAACGTCATATATTAGATCAATATCTGACATAATGGTACAATGTGTGATGTCAAGGTCAATAGGATCAATTATTGTTGAACATATTGACATTACAACTTGCTTTATTCATCATGGAAGGATGCAACTGACTGAATTTGAATGATTTTGTTTGTGTTTATATGTAAAGCACACTTGATATTTTTGTTATACTATATATATATCTCTGCTGTCGGGCAGAAACCAGCTAACTCCAAAATGTTCATTTTTTCAGGGAAAAACAAAATATTCTTTTCAGAAAACCTTATATTTTTTAAACAAAGCAATACTGCCTCATCAAAGTTGGCATTGTGACTTTATATATTGTCAGATACTTGCATGTGTCATTATATTATCACCACTTTACCCCAATCCAGCTCAAGTGGAGTTAGGAGGTTTTGTACATCATTGATAAGAACCGCTGACAATGGATCTCCAAGCTCGCAATGTATCACAACGCGTGAATGAATGCCCTGATGCTTCATGACACTGCTTATAGGCCTACAATGTTAAGCAGGACTTTAAATATTACAATTACTTCTGCAAAGAGGGTTTCACAGAGTTGCAGTTTCAGTAGAACTAGCGAGAGAAATGCTATGAACTAATTTCTTGTCACATTGCTCTCCTCAGAAAACACTACATAGATTTTAGAAATATAATTAATTGTTTTCATAACATTAGCGTCAGTGCTACTTTGATAAACAGGTACACTGCATAGTTACTTTTAAAAGGCTACGGGGAAAAAAAATCTTCCGCTCCACAGCAGCTCTGTACTCTGTGTGCACTGAGGCACGCAGTGGAGAGGGGGTGGAGTTGGGTGGTTGAATATTTTTTTTACCAACACACAGAAAGTGTGTTCAATAGCGTTGATTTATGGGAAAAAAAGAAAAAGCTGAAAATGGAGTTGGCTGGTTCCCGCCCGACGGCGACAACATATAGTTTTATACAAATAAAGCTAGACCTGATTTGATTTGATCTGATCTGACCTTCCAACTGTTGAAAAGAAAGAACCGTAACTGTTGTGGGTGTACACATTGGCAGCCAAAAACGCAGATCTGCGTTCTATTGAATACCATCACTTGGTTGCCAAAGACGCAGATCTGCGTTTTTTTGTTTTTTTTTTTTACCCAAAGACCAAGGAGATATGTTTTCTACAGCAAAAAATCTGAAATAATTGGCAGCCAAATGAGCCAATGTGTTAAGTTCTGGAGTAGTTCTGTAAGCATTAAAAAGTGAGCTAGAGCAGTAGATTTTCCAAAACATACATAGTTTATTAGTTGAGGCACCTCAACTAAACTGAAAGCAATTTCACCTACGGGATTAATAAGGTCTTCCAAACAAACAAAAAAGCTACCTGTTTGTTCATGAAGACGTAGATGATTGGGTTGTATACAGCTGCTGTCTTGGAGAAGAATGCAGGGATGGCAGCCAGCCTGGGGTCCAGGTAGATGGTTGGACAGATCGTCACAACAATGGAGAAGGCTGCATACGGCGTCCAGCCCACCATAAATGCTACGATCATCACCACCACCATGCGGGTCACCTGACGCTCTGGCTTCCTGGCAGTGGCCAAACGGCCATGAGATACCTGTAAGGGTGCAACAGTTTACCGAACTAATCAATTTAATCGGTTATGAAAAATCATTTATAATCAATTTTTAGCGGCGCTAGCCGCTCTATACCTTTAGGCAGGGGTGGGCAACTTTGTAGATGGTGAGGGCCACAAAATTTCCTCAATCACTCTGGGGGGCCGCATTTTTTATCGGCAGGGGGGCCGCATTGTTTATCGGCAGGGACCCCCCCCCCCCCCCCCCCCCCGTTGACAAAACCCCTCCCGTTGGCAAAACGGTCCGGGGGCGGTGCGCCGGTTCGGACCAAAATGCCAGAGCTGGATTTTGGTCCCAGCCCGCCCGTTTATCGGCACTCTCGCCAGTAGTACCCCATTACTCAAAAAGCCCATAATAGTCACATATGTGACAAATAAGGGATAAAACTATTATTATTTGTTATAACTTTTTTTTTTTTTAGCATTTAGTAGGCCTTTCCCCGACTAAGGATTTGTTTAGTCGAATCTAATTGGCGACTAAATGCCAATAGTCGACTGGCAGTCGACTAATGCAAAAAAAAAAGAAAACTTTTTTTTTTTTTTGGCCCAAAATACATTTTATTTCAAAGGGCCAAGTCTACACAGTTTGTTTTGTGTCTCCAGCAGAGTTTCTAGTGTCTCTATCTCTCTCTGGAAGAGGTTGCACATGAACTCTGCAGCCGCACTGAGGCGCTCCAACACAAACAATACCAATACAAAGACGAGGAATAAGAAGAATAAAGTAGAAGTTACGTGTGGTTGCAAGTGTAGACTTGGCCAAAAAACAATTTAAAACATTTTTGGCCCAAAAAAAAAAAACTTTTCCCCCCGTTTTTTGTTACTTTATTTCGATTTTAGGGTTAGGGTTAGGTTAGGGTGATAGATATATAATTTAAAAAATGTAAAAAAAACTTTATTTTTATTTTTCAGCGAAAATTCATGTTTTGAAAAGTGTTCGCCTATAATGCCCAAAATAGGGACGGCAGGTTGAAAGTTGTTAAATGATGGAATTACACCCTGTTCGACAGAAATCTGCGATGCAGGACTGTGAAGCAGATACAGCTACATTTCCTGTTATCAGACAAACAGTGAATCATACTCCATACACTTTGAAATTCATGTAAATAGTATGTACTGTAGTTTATTCTTGTGTTAGGCTGCCCTTACCTTTCTGAGCTTCCGTATCAGCTTTCCATAGCAAAAAATGATCACTCCCAGAGGCAGAATGAAACAAGTGGAGAAGAAAGTGATGATGTAGCTGTGATCTATAGCATCAGTCGAGTACCTGGTCATAGGTGGAAAGAATGTTTACAGTACCATGAACAAAATTACAAGCAACCAGTGGGTAGACAAGGTACTCAAATATTATGGTCAAATATTACTCAACTACAAGTGACATTTGTTCAGTCAAACACTGTATGTACTTGAGTTACAGTACCATAGTACTGGAGTTATTCAAAAGTATAAATTACAAAGTACATTTTCCTTTGAATATCAATCAAAGCATTACTGGATTGGCATTCAGACATTTTCCATCAACACCCTTAACAACTTCCATTGCTGATTTGATGTGAAACGTCAGATCACATTTCAATAAAGGGCTCAATTTGAGCCCAATTTAATGTCAGAAAGGAAATTCCACAGGCCTGAATCATGTGTAATTCTCATGAGGATAAATGGTCTGCATTTCTAGCACCTGCTGCTTTCAAATAAATTATGGCCCTGGATTATGCGGAGTAGCCTAACTACCATGTATACAGACTGCTACCGTGCATGCCTTCATGTGTGTCCCTACATGTTTGTCTATGTATAAATATCTGTATTTGAGTGTTTACCCTTTATCTATCCAGAGTGTGATATGTACAGTATGCTCTCTTTTAGCAGCACTCTTTAAGCTTGACTTTCCTGCAGACACACACTTTCACACCTGGGAGCTTCCATGAACCGCTGCAGTCAGCTATGCGTGGTCACTGAGCCAGTACCATGCTCACCTTGTCAGCTCTTGTTGAGGAATGTTACATCCTTCACTTTCCCTGTCAAAGTTTTTCCCACCCATTCCGTGGAATATACAGTAAATCCTGATTTCAAAGCAAACTTATATATGACTTGAGATGATTAGCACTCACTTTCTAACAAAGATCGTACAGAATACCGTAGCCCAGTGGTTTTCAACCTTTTTCCCCCAGGACCCCCAAATTGACACATATTAGCCCACGGACCCCCATTTGAAAAGATCTGCCATGGACTCAACCATTTTGATTTGTTGGGGGTCCCAGTCTACACTGTAGTATCATCATCATTAGTGTTCATTTAAATCTGAGTGTGTACAAATGGACCCGTTCCATTTGTACACACTCAGAGTTACAGACACATAAGGGTCAATTTGGTTCCTAACTATTAATTTGGCTGGGGATCCCCTGGAACCCCCTCAAGGACCACTGGTTGAGAACCACTGCCGTAGCCCACAGGAGTTCCAATCAGTTGTAATTGGGAAATATTGAAAAGGCAGTTATGAGAGAACAAATGTTACGGTGTAGTCTAGCCAAGCCCAAGCCCTCTGACTGGCACAGCCATCTGTTTGTGAATCAGTCACACCTTCTCCTTTTGTTCCTCACATTTACCTATTACCTATAGACGAATCCACAGACGCGCTGCCTGTAGCTGCCTGTAGGCGGCCATTGCCGTGGTGTCGCGTCCGCGGAGCGTTGACACCGCAGCAATGGCTGCGCGCAGGGCAGCGCTCCGTGGATTCGTGTATAGGGACAACCCACCACAGGAACCAGCTTTTATTTTGTGGTCTGCACCTTATCCAGTATATGTGGTCCTCCAGGTAAAATGGAAGAGGGACACAATATTTGTTCGCCGGATTTGGTTGTCATGGTCTCTAATGCATTAGTCCGACTTGCATGATATCAGCAGAGAGGATTGTTTATTGGTCAGCACTGTTGACTCACAGCAAGAAGGTCCTTGGTTCGAGTCCGACTGGGTCCTTTTTGTGTGGAGTTAACATGTTCTCTGTGTGTTCACAATATACATAATATACAATATTTGGGAATCGGCATTGATGGGATATTTCATTAGCACCTGCATGGAACTCAGAGAAAACACTGCTCTGCTTAGTTATCAGTCGATTGTGCCAGTTTACCTCCCTCAAACTAGACGCTTCAGGATCACTGGAAGGAAACTGTCCCAGAGCATTAAGTGACGAAGAGCGTTTGAGCATAACTGAGTTTTTTTGTTAATGCATTATTCCTAACCACATGTCAAGCCTCTGTGCCACACCACACCTGTGTAGTCAGGGTGCCTGCTGAGAAGGCAGACATGACCAAATGTTTTCTGACAGAACACAAGCTGTGTGCAGATAGAGGTGGATTAGGATGTCCATTTACTATGTGTCTCCTTGAAAGCGGTTTCATAATCGTATTGTCTGACTCATTCACTCACCTTCATCGGAGCAAAGTGTTCCTTACAGAGGGGGAAAGGGTTAGCCATAATAACCATAATGTGCGTGGCTTTGATTATGGTTGTTAAATAGCATTATCTAGATGGCACCCCATAAGGACCAAGATTAAAGCCTACATCTTTCTTGACCTTTCTTGACCTCTACAAACACTCATACAGAAAGTGTCTCTATGGCTCAAATGTAGCTGTATGTGTGTCACTCACTGTAGAATAGAATATCAGATATTTGGATGTATTGTATTTATACAGGTTTAAGCAGTCTGTTTACTAGATTGTGGAGCAGTGTTTAATTAGTTTACTGCGTGTGATCACTTTCCTCTAGCTGGTGTATTAGATGAATTTGTCTTAATAAGGAGTAATTGCATATTCTATCCTGGAAGGCCATTTTTAGTATTTTTGTTTGCTTCAATTGGTGTTGAATTTACTTTGGCCTATGAAATTAGCTGGTTTCATAATCTGAAGGCGGAAAACAAGCCATACCAACTAGTACTGTATGTCTCCTTTTTAACATTAAAACGGAGAAATGTCTCACCAGTTAGGTTCACAGGTGGTGCCGATCTTGCTGACAGTATAGCTGTTCCAGCCCAATACGGGAGGAAATGTCCAGATGAAGGAGAAGGACCAGACGAACAGCAGGCCCAGTGTTGCGTGCTTCCCCCGCAAACGGATATTCCCAAGGGGCCGGCAGATCACAAAGAAGCGCTCAAAGGACAAGACGGTCAAGGACCACAGGGCCACAATTCCTAAGAGAAACGGGACGAGCTGGCATTCAACATGTGGCAGAGTGGGATTGGCCTTAGGGTTAGTACATCAATTCTGAGCAAAAGAGTGTTCATTGAACTCTAGACCTTACTGGGATTTTTACAGTTTTGCTAAATATAACTATTTTGCTGTTATCAGAGATTGTGGTGCAATAAATATAGTAGGCTATAGTATTTCTCAACAGAGTATAAGAAACTACCCAGGACAAATGATTCCCTATGGGTATGTCTTGGTGTTTCACAATACTATCAATGGTGATATTTAAGCCGTTAATTTGCAGGTAGCCCAAATTGGAAGGTGTCATTTCCTAAAATAGTTTAATGATGCAGGAGCTGCCTCCTAATGGACTAAAAAAAGATTTTAATTACGATAATAACTCACCCTCAGCCCGGTTAATTACTTCCTTTGAGGCTCTCAGGAGAGGACAAAATAGAGGGGTGGAGACTAGGATGTTCAATTCAGTCAAACTCATTAAAACCTTTTCAAAGCCACAATCTCAGACAGACACAGAGGGAGAGTCCTGACTCCACTGCAAGCATGGCTTTTGGACTGAGTCTTGAACACTGTAGTGTCTGTTTTTCAGTGAAAAGAGACAAGGAAGCTAACTAGATTCATTGTTTTATGATCCCCCCTACTGAATGCCCTGAATCTTTCCTTTGTGTAATTTACTTATTTGTTCTAAATTGACATTCTGTCCTGCATCAAACATAGGGCCTACTTTTGATTTATTATGATTTAGCTAATGATTGAACATTAATGAGCTCCTACCATGACGAAACCCATTGGCCTAGTGTGGTTTCACAAGTTAAATAGAGGGTCAACAGGTGGTTGCGCCATACGATGTCCTAGACCAGGGGTAGGCAACCTTGGCAGTTGGCACATGGGAGGGTGAGCACTGGCATAAGTGTGAGAGAGAGTTTTTTTCTTTTAAAATGAGATATTCCAAAAAAGTTCAGTCAGTTAAATTAAGTCCCCTCACATCTATACAAATTACATCCTGCACATAATTCTACATTCATTCAAACTCCTAACTCTGACTGTCGAGGGAGTCTTAGATAGGTGGGTTATTGCTCTGAATCTAATGATCATTACATCCTGATGTATAAGAAATATTTCTAAAGAAGGTTGTTGTGTATAGCCTATGGACAATCAAAATCAGTTGGAAATGTTACATTTTGATATGGTGTCATAATTTAACTTAATGTTGATATGGCAAACACTGACTAAGACAATGAAAACATGTTCATGTCAAAAAGGTTGCAGACCTCTGTCAGGGGTGCAATGTTGGCACAACTGCCAACATTGGCAGAGGGGAGGGTGAGCACTGGCATGTGTGAGAGAGAGGACTTTTCTTTTAAAATGAAATATTCAAAAAAAGGTTTAGTCAGTTTAATTAGGTCTATAAACAAATTACATCCTGCACATAATTCTACATTCATTCAAACTCCTCTGACTGGGGAGGGAGTCTGGGAGATAGGTGGGTTATTGCTCTGAATCTAATGATCATTACATCCTGATGTGAAAGAAAATATTTCTAAAGAAGAAGAAGAAAACATAATAAAGGTTATGTATAGCCTATAGACAATCAAAATCAGTTGGAAATATTTTATATTTGAAATGGTGTCATAATTAAACTTGATGTTGATATGGCACACTGACTATCAAGAAAATGAAAACATGGCACTCATGTCAAAAAGGTTGCCGACCCCTGTCTTAGACTATATAATAGGCTAATTAGAATATAGTTCTTCTTTATATTATATAGTTCTATTATTTTTTATCAAATAACATCCTACACAAAAATGTAGGTCTATTTTTTTTATTCAAATAAGATGGGAGACTGACTGACTGACTGACTGAGACGCACGTAATGGTTTATATCAATTAGCCTACTGTTTGCGAGGCAAAAAGCTCCAACACTGACACCTGCAGTTGTAGAGGTTAATGTGCACAGGCACCCCAGCAGAGCAGGGGTCTTCAACGTTTTTTCAGCCCAAGGACCCCTCAGCTGAGAGACAGAGATGAAGCAGGGACCACCCCACTACATATTGTATACATTTTGTTATAGATTAAAACTTTTCATAGATTTCATAGATGGCTGCATAGAATTGTTTGACAAAATGAATGTTTTTTTTTGTTTGTTTGATTAATATGTTGGGTTCATGTTATTCTGTATTTTCAGACAATGAACCACTTAAGCCCTCTAGTAAACTTTACTTTTGGCTCTGTACTTAGTCTGTTCTTTTCCCCCCTCTACATCAAACCTCTTCGCCAAAAATAGCAGATCTACAAACTTGTAGATGAGCTATTTACTGCATGTTCCCCCCAGAATATGGATGCTATTATAGGTTGAAGTGGTTAATGTAAATATTAAAAAAAAAGTTCCAATAGGTTCTATGCACAGCAGCCATATTATCACTTCCTTCAACGGTGTTACCAATGATACTAATGAAGGCTCTGTTCCATTTAGTGTAGCACAGTGGTTTCCACGACCCCCATAACTCTGGAACCACTCTGGAACCACTCTGGAACCAAATGGACCCTTACGGGTCCATTTGGTTCCATTTGTACACTCTCAGAGTTACACACCCGTAAGGGGCCATTTGGAAGCCCATGAGGGTCCCTGGAGCCCAACTGTAGACCCACTGGTGTAACAGAGTGTTTCCAGTGAGCCAACATGCACAATATCAGCACCCTGCCTCTGTTTGACCAGAATGGAACAGAGTCTTCATTAGTATCATTGGTAACACCTGTCTGTGAATGTCTCCATAATATGGCTGCTGTGAATAGAGCCTATCACAAAAAGATTTGGTGGCCCCCTGTAATAGCCTAACTCTGAGGACCCCCTAGGGACCCCCTGTTGAAGACCCCTGACTTAGAGAGACATCTGTAAACCAGTAGTTATAGGCAGACTAATATACACTTCTAGACTTACCGAAATAAGTAACGGCAAAGCCCTCCATCACGCACGCCCATCTCCCGAGAAAGAAATAACCCCTGGTGTTTGTCAGGAAACTTATAACTCCTCCGGTGAGAGAGACGAGAAAGTCGGCGATGGCCAAGTTAACTATAATGTAATTGAGGGGTTGCCTGAGCTGCTTGAACTTGAACGTGACAAACATGACAATGAAATTCTCGCCCAGGGACAGCGTTGTCACCACGAACATCAGCACGGCCAGGACCGTGAAGTTCCACGGTGCGATGTCCCGAACCGGCCCGGTGAACGGGTCATCGGGGGGGAGCTCCGCTGCCTCGGTGTACGATGACATTGACAGCCCATTGACTGGAAGTCTCGAATCATCCATTGTCCATGTCCATGCTCTACTTCTCATCATTCACTTACTTTGGGAAGAATACCAAAAACGCTTGCCCCAAAACACAGTCGCCCCGGGGCAAATCCGGCGACCTCGGAACGGTCGCCACCTGGTATTCCTAAACGTAACCTCAGTAAACTATGCCTATAAATCTAACCTTATTCCTAAATGTAACCTCAGCAAACTATGCCTAAATGTAACCTCAGTAAAATATGCCTAAAAACCTAACCTTATTCCTAAATGTAACCTCAGTAAACTATGCCTAAACCTAACCTTATTCCTGAACGTAACCTCAGTAAAATATGCCTAAACCTGAACTTATTCCTAAACGTAACCTCAGTAAAATATGCCTAAACCTATCCTTATTCCTAAACGTAACCTCAGTAAACTATCCCTAAACCTGAACTTATTCCTAAACGTAACCTCAGTAAAACGTTGCCTAAACCTATCCTTATTCCTAAACGTAACCTCAGTAAACTATGCCTAAACCTGAACTTATTCCTAAACGTAACCTCAGTAAAACGTTGCCAAAACCTAACCTTATTCCTAAACTTACAACCTCAGTAAAACTATGCCTATCCCTAAACTTCTTTCTAACCTTATCCTCAGTAATAACAAATACAAGAACCGCTGGTCCGCAAGAAAAATGGGGGCGAGCGTGTTTTGGGGCGAGTCTTCAGGTTACCCTTTGGAATAGTCCTTGACACCGATGATCGCGAACAGGTAGAAGTCTATCTCACCGGTGGCTACTTTGTTACGTATTCCTTGAGGTTGTTGTGACTTCTCTTTCAATAGCTACATAGTATGTCAGCCAAGCGCACGCTGCGCGCCAAGCGCCCAACACGTTGGTGTTATAAGTTCATCGGGTGGCAGGGCGAGTCTTCTGCATCTGCTAATAAAATAGTGGCAGAAGTGATGTCTTGAAAAGCGACGCCAGCAACAGGGGTAAAAAATGACCGCAGCAGCATCATGTAAGCTCTTATATAGACGACCAACGACTTGCTACAACTCGAGCATCACTCCTGCCCTGGAGGAAACGCAAACAGCATCCTCCCAATGTTCTGCTTGCTGCTCCGCGCAACAAGGACAGCACTGCTTTCATCCGCGGTGCGCGCTCCAATAGGACCAATTAGGCAATTGGGGCTGGGCATCGAATTCTCTCTCCAATAGACCGATGATGGATAAGCTGGATAAGTCTAATTGAATAGACATGGGGTCGGCAACCTTTTTAACATGAAGTGCCATGTTTTCATGTTCTTATAGTCAGTGTGCCATATCAACATTAAGTGGAATTATGACACCTTATATTTAGTTATATTTCTAGCTGATTTTGATTGTCCATATAGGCTATGCATAACAACCATATTTTTTCCCTTCTTCTTCCTTAGAAATATTTTCTTTCACATCAGGATGTATGCTCATTAGACTCAGAGCAATATCCCACCTATCTCCCAGACTCCCTCCCCAGTCAGACTTGTCAGTTTGAATGAATGTAGAATTATGTGCAGGATGTAATTTGTATATAGATGTGAGGGGACTAAATTTAACTGACTAAACTTTTTATATTTAATTTTAAAAGAAAGACCTCTCTTATGCTAGTGCTCACGCTATAGTGGTTACCTACCCCTGGAATAGACCATAGTCAAAGTTATTTATCAAGATATCAAAATGATTATGTTAATTTGACAATAGTACGTTAATTAACACTTAATTAATGATTAACTCATATAAATCCACCATCAATTTATCATTAATTCCTCATTAATTCCTGTTAATTAATGATGAAATCACTACTTGACCAAAGTTAATATTTCATTAGTTAAGGGCCACACGTGGGTTTGTAGATCTGCTTTTTTTGGTGGCTTCTATGCACAGGATGAGTGCTCATAGGCGGGTAAGAGTAGTTCCAAAACTTCCTCGTGGTGCATTGCTGTGTGCTATAGGTGTGTGTGTGTGTGTGTGTGTGTGTGTGTGTGTGTGTGTGTGTGTGTGTGTGTGTGTGTGTGTGTGTGTGTGTGTGTGTGTGTGTGTGTGTGTGTGTGTGTGTGTGTGTGTGTGTGTGTGTGTGTGAGGGTTCTATGGATGCTGTTCTATTTTTGGGTTAGGGTTGCGTTAAAGAATTCATGTAGTGAGTATAATAAAAGGTGTGTGTGTGTGTGTGTGTCAGATGGGACCAGTCTGACAGAGGGGTTGAAGATGACCCTGGAGAACCTCAACCAACATTTCACTGTGTGGGAGGGCAGCAAACGAAAACCTAGGTTAGAGGTCAGCGTTCAGCGGTGCTACAAAGCCTCACATAATCCATAGATCACTATCAATATACCATTTCCATAGGCGCTTCACATCACATTTCACTAAGCTGCAGCCCCGTAACTCATGTGGATGCTATGGTAAACGTGACACGACATAATGAATACTTGTCGTTTGAGTGTTGGCTGTGTCCGCGGTCATGTCACAGCATACTGGGAAAATACCCTGCACTGTTGGAAAATGAATGAGCCTTAGTTCAGCTGTAATAATGAACATAAACTGTTCTGTGTTCCCCTCTGCTAACCCCAATCCATGTCTGTCCAGTCTGTCCGAGGTCGAGCAGCTGCTGTGCAAATGCTGCGCCTTCATTTACCTGGGAAGGGAGCGCTTCATGGCAAACATCCCACCCACCAAGCTAGCAGCACTAAACCTAAACGCTATGGTGGTTACCTACCCCTGGAATAGACCATAGTCAAAGTTATATATCAAGATATCAAAATGATTATGTTAATTCGACAATAGTACGTAATTAACACTTAATTAATGATTAACTCATATAAATTCACCATCCATTTATCATTAATTCCTCATTAATTCCTGTTCATTAATGATGAAATCACTACTTGACCAAAGTTAATATTTCATTAGTTAAGGGCCACACGTGGGTTTGTAGATCTGCTTTTTTTGGTGGCTTCTATGCACAGGATGAGTGCTCATAGGCGGGTAAAGTAGTTCCAAAACTTCCACGTGGTGCATTGCTGTGTGCTATAGGCTGACAGGGGTCTCCAAGTTGGACTGGCTCACTGGATAGGCCCGTTGGTCCCAGGGGGGCCGCCAGGTGGGTCATGGTTTTCATCATTAGGCTACTGTGTGTGTGTGTGTGTGTGTGTGTGTGTGTGTGTGTGTGTGTGTGTGTGTGTGTGTGTGTGTGTGTGTGTGTGTGTGTGTGTGTGTGTGTGTGTGTGTGTGCAAAGGCTGACAGAAGTATGCTATACTGTATGTTATTATTAAAGTTCCTCTTTCACCAGCTGATATTGTTAATATGTTGTTTTGAGAACATAAGCTGCCCTGATGCTTTAATTAAAGCTTTAAGGTTTACAGCATTTTAACACAATGTTATCTATTCACTTTTGTAATGACCTCTACAGTTTTCATATTGTCTATTGTTTCAGTATCCTCAAGCATTCTGATGGACGTTGGATATTGATGTTCTAGGTATGAAAGGAGGAATCCTGTCATTCAAACGTGATTGTTGTGGGTCAGCAACTCAATTATCCTATACTGTACAGTATATGGAGCCATTGGCTCTGTTTCATTTGCAAGGAAGCTTCCTAGAATTTCAAACAGGTCTTATTACAGTAAGAAGCACAGGATGCCTTGGGTTGCTGAAGTGTTAGCTGCATAGGATATCCCATAAGGCTGTAAAAGTGCGGCCGGTTTATTTGATATGAATTTCCTCATCCAAATACAATACAATTACAACTGAAAACAAAACCTGTCAACAAAACAACATGTCATCCATAGTTACCTTTGTCCACTGGAGTCTGAGAGTCTGTCAGTATAGGTTTGAGGAGGAGGCTTGATTGGTGCAAATACACAGACCTGATCACCATGGAAACCGTGCAGGCACATTTTATACTATGGCACATGACTCTACCTTTCTTGGTTGTCTCAATTCATGTAACATTCCTAACTTGGTACGGTACCAAGGTGATAGGATGTATCCTTCCAAATGAGACAGAGCCATAGTTACCAGATAAAAATGTCAATGAGGAAGATTTCCATGGTAACGTGTGTTGTATTAACCGGCTTAGAACTACAGTTGGACTATTAGGGACATCTGAACTATTCACAAATGGCAGTGCCACTGCTGACACCACACAGTAAACTCTAGAATGTTCATTTAACTCGGAGTGTAAAAGAGTTTGGCAATGTTTCACCCGAGGGATGTATTGGCTTGTAATTATATTTGAGAATTCACCCCAGGTTGTTTGAACACAAGGAAACAGAACACAAGGAAAACATGGAGCATGTTACCGTGCACAGATGCACAATCATTAACCTGTTAAGAAGCAACACAATCCTATATTGCCCGTCACTTGGATTCTGTACTGTAGGCTTCCATATAGACAGCAAGGCAGTGCTGATTTCAAAAAAGTTTCTGTGAAGAAGCAAGGACATTACGTGGGGAAATCTTGAATGGTGCTGCTGACCAAGGGACTGGTCCGCCAATGTAGTGCCGCACTTATTTGTTGGTATTGGATACATATGTGGACACTTATCAGTTTGTTAGAATTGCAATGACAGGATTCTGCTGAGCTTCTCAATCGATTAGCTGCAAAAAACAATATTGGCCATGGTTTTAAAAAGCCTAATTTATGGCTTACTTCGTTCCACAACACTGTTGATCGTCAAAAATCTGTTATTTTGAACATCGACACAATTGTGCGACAAAGTATAAATTAGGCCTTCTTGCTGTTGGGATGTCAGCCCAACAGCTCACTCACCAACCTCGTCTGCTTCCATGTTCTCCCATCTCCACTTGTCATTACCTGCACAGCACTTGTTGCTCTTGTCTCTGGGCTCACACTTGAGGCTGATCTTTACTTCTGTTGCCATTTAGATCCTGAGGTTAATGGTCAGATTATTTATACGATCAACACTTTATTCAGATTTTACATGCAACATTAATATTTTAAAGCACTATATTGTGATAGTAATCATTGTTATAGAGTGTTTGTTCACTGTCAGGGTTCTCTGCGTCTCTTCGGCTCTTTAATAAATAGAAAATACATTTTCAGGTGGGTGGCCAATCTTCAGCCAATCAGGAGAAAGTACCCATTTATCAGCTTCAATTTTATAATGTTCTGGTTCCAATTTTGTCTGCTCATTTCTTTGTGTCATCACTTCCAAATTCACTTGTTTACCACATGCCCTGTCTCTCTCTCTCTCCTGATTGGATGAAATTGGTGTCCCGACCTGAAAATCCATTTTTTGTTTAATCAAGAGCAGGGGGACAGGGAGACCCCTGTTACAGAACAAACACTCTATCTATACCAGTGAGTACTATCAGAATATTAAGCAATTTAATATTTATTTCAAAAAGAAAAATAGCGCTATCCTACCTTTAATCCTAAATTACAATTTCTCAATGGCTGCCATATTCCAAGATGAGAGAACCATACATGTGCTGCAGGTAAATCAACAGATTTCCAGTCTTTAACAATAATCTTTCTACCCAACATACGGTAATTGCTGTGTGCACCAGCCTGCTAGAGGTGTGTGGAGGTTACTTAACAGTGAACGATCACCAAACTGGAATATCATGGCCTGTGATCTGCATTATATTTTCATGAATAGCACACCATAAAATCTGAACTTTGGAACATTCCCTATAAGTGTACCGTGGTCATCCCCACATCTCCAGCATGTCGGACTATACGTTTAACTCTATGCAGTCTTGTTGGTGTCCAATAAAGTCTGCTAATCTCTCAAGACAGATTCAGCTAAGAGCAGAATCTGTCAGCACCACTGCCTTAAACATGTAGTGCTGTTGTTTTAGCTGGAATAAACACAGAAGCACCCGGGAGGAAGTGTAATTTGTTTTCAAAGGGTGGATGTTGCATTAAAAAGGGTTGCTTAGGTACTGGTGAAGGGGTGGGGGGTCCATTAAGAAATTCTGTCCCTTTGGCAGCCCCGGGCTGTCAAGCAGCGAGGTCACTACAGTTAATTCGTAACCGAATCAGAACCAGGTGGATCAATAGTTCCCATCAGCCGGCCATAGACTTGGTGAAATGACCCATGTCATTTCCCTGTGGGTACTTGCTCTTCCACGAATGTTACGCAGAGCCTTATGTTGAGTAATGACCGGTGACAGGGCTGGTGTTGATTACTCCTGAGTCTCTGTGGGACGAACCATGGGGCCCATGGACTGAAGGCAGCAGACATTCCATGGGTCCCACAGGAGAATTGTGTTGCCCCCCCCCGCCCCCCTTAGGACAGCACTCAACACGTGTTGATTGCATACCAGTCCCTTGATAGTGTACCTGTTTTCTTTAGACAGAAACATGATTGAGTGCGTAAGGTGAGGACAACTGAGAAGGAATGATGGGACCTCTTTAGTTCTATATACCTCCAGGTTCCTGCATACATAGATCCCCATTTGGCAGTATGGCTGTTTACAGTTTACATTGCAGGGTAATTGGAAGGCATTGCGAGAGAATATGTTTTGCACCCAGACCGTCCGTCCTTACGTGTGTGTGAGTGTGTGTGATTGTGTGTGTGTGTGTGTCATTCTGTCTGTGTACAGCTAATCTCCCGCACCGTTGGCTTGATCGCAGAAACTGTGCACACACACTCCCCGCAGGAAGGGTGGTGCGAGCGGTGCGGCCGCACCGGGCCCCGCGCTGGGGGGGGCCCCGCAAAAAAAAAAAAAAAAAAAAAAACATATATATATATATTTATTTATTTTTTCTTAAGTGAACAGAATCACGTTTATTAAGAATTATTAAAAGAAATAACCGCAAATAACCACCAAAAACTCGGAAATATCCGCCCAAAACCGCAAAAAAGCGCGAGGGAGCGTGCGCACGCGACTTCGCACCGGGCCCCGCATTTTTCAGACGGCTCTGCTCCCTGGATGCCAGAGCAGAACCTCTGCCCCAAAAGTTTTACATGGGCCTGTCATAGCGTCACCAGGAGGCCGATTTGTGCAAATCGGTACACAGTACCTATAGTCATTAAATGAAACTGGTCTTTCAGATTTTTCATATTCCATCCTGATTGGCTAAGACTGGCAGGAGTGCTCCGTTTTGAACAAAATGTCTCAAATCATGAACACAACGTGCAATTTCTGTGAAATTTTGCACGTACTTTCCCACTAGGCCGAGGAAGAAATACCACTTGATCATTTTCAAATCAGCCTCATGGTGGCGCTATAACTGGCTGATTTGTGTTTTTACCTATACCTGCACCGATCTGTGGTCTTCATTGTGGCAGACAATGAAGACCCCCCCCCCCCCACCTCCCACTTCCGTTTCACCTTTGCAGTCGCATAAATAAGTCCTACTATAAATCAAATTAGTTGAAGCCTATCTAGCTTGTTCAAGATATTTTAAAATGTATGTAGCAAGACACGGAACCACTAACGGCTCCCGATGAGCAATTTGGTGCCGTGCATGGTTTCCTCTGCCGTGTGAATGTAATGCATATTGTTAAGTGCTTTGGATGACGGCGCTACCCTTTATAAATGCACCATTTATGAATGACAAACATGTGACAACTTTTGCAAGGCTTAGTTACAGACTCTCTGTAGCATTTGAGTATTGTGGAAGAGTTTTCTGGCTTGAGAGATTCGAACCGTCTACACAAAATGGTCTGTCTGTCTGTCTGTCTGTCTGTCTGTCTGTCTGTCTGTCTGTCTGTCTGTGTGTGTGCGTGCGTGCGTGCGTCCGGAGCTACTGTAATATAGTTTTATTTCACCTGAAAGGGTTTTGATGTAACGGTATGAAAACTTGTATGTTCTAAAACTTGTATAGGGGTGTGTGTGTCACAGTGTGTGTGTGTGTGTGTGTGTGTGTGTGTGTGCGTGTGCGTGCGTGCGTGCGTGCGTGCGTGTGCTCGCGCGTGTGTGTGTCTTTATTGATTTATAGCCTCAAGGTCCATAGAAAAACACAATTACAATAAACAACATAAAAAAGTGAGGCAAGATACAGTATGAGAGAGTTATAGGACCATGATAACCGCTTCAGTTAAACCTTACACACTTTCATACAACTCATTTGGAATCAATATAGTGAACTCCATTAGAATTTTTCCAAGTTCCCAGAGTAAACATCAATTTAGGCTTAGCAGGAATGACTCATGCCAGTGTGTCAATAATATTTCTGCACCTACAATCCCAGCTAATTTCTTCCCGTCTTGTGGACCTTTTGAAGATCAAAGCGCTGGCTTTGCGTCTGTATTAGGCAAGAGGTGGGGGCGGGTTGGATAAGGTTTTGGTGACTTGTTTTGATGACACTCATCCCAGGACTTTTTTTTCATATGCTGGTTACTTCTGGTTGGCATAAAACATCTCCCTCTTTCTCTGTCTGTCTGTCTGTCTGTCTGTCTGTCTGTCTGTCTGTCTGTCTGTCTGTCTGTCTGTCTGTCTGTCTTTGTGGCCACCAATTTATTTGCATAACTTTCTTATCTACCACATGAGAGGCCCAGACCACCCCCTGTCATGACCAAGCCTTTTGAGGAATTGCAGGTAAGCAAAATGGATTGGCATTTAACCCTGTGTTCCCATTAGTTTATTGGCTGTGCCAAAGGAGATGGGAGAAGCTAGGCCAGGGACAGGTAGACAACACTTCGATGGAAGTGGATATCTGATCTGACTGCTCTCTCTTGTGAGATTACTGGAACATGAATCAAGAAACGTCAGCAATTAAATTCCTATAATGATTAAGAAATGGGAAAGCGCAACATTTCAAATTACATCTTATTTTCCATTCATGAGCATGACATGCCATGTTCACCAACATGTTAATTTGGCCAATGGGTGGTGGGGGTGGGTGTTCACACAGAAAATGGGACATAATTGAATGTTCTCATTAAGTTACACACATCTCTTCTAATCAGGCATCAAACTCCTCCATGGTTATCTTAATCACATTCCTCCACCTCCCCTTTGAAACCGCTATGTATGCTAAATTGTTCCTTTGTAATTACAGTATATATACACAGCACCTTGTGTTCTTTCGCATGGCACTAGCATGCAAACATCCCATGGAGCTGTAGTAACCTTTATGATAGTACGCGGAAATGGCTTTCGGTGTTAAACTGTTCACTCATTTGCAGTAACCTTTTTGAGCTAATGCTGGAACGGTTACGGGAGACCAACAACATTACGCTGTTCCAATTTGCGTAACATGACAGCCGCATGGCGTGTCCCTGTTCTAGTGGTAGTTAAGTCATCCACAGTGGACTGACCTTTACAGACATCTCTACAAGGGCAGGCCAGTAAATGTCACCTTACTTCTTATTATGTTAACCAAAGTTAGCCATTCATGTCTCCCATCTATTTTATTTATTTCAATTTTTTGGGGGTGGGGGGGGGGGGTGCTTCATTCATAGTCCACAGTGAAGAGTGACAGGAAACAGGGAGAGAGAGTCGGGGAGTGACATGCAGCAAGGTCCATCTGACTCCGACAGGGATCGAACCCGGGACTCGCTGTGTGGTATCAGAGCCTATGTGGTACACGCCTTAACCACTCAGCTAGCGACATCCCGATTCCATCTCATTTCAGTTATTTTCGGATTGAAATAGGTATTTTGCTCAGTTTGAGTGTGTTTCCAGTGTGTTTATTGTTTAGTCTTATCCAATGTGTCTTTTCACGACAGTCACAATGGTTGGCTGTGCAGCACCAAAGTGTAAGTCCAGGACAGGGCTCTTACATTAGTTTGCATGCTCCTTCGGTCAGTTCTACACAGACTCGGAGCTATTCAACACTGTGTTGATGTTTATTTGAGACAGTCTCGTTGTCTTTGTTGACACACAGTCTTGTGATGACAGCCTATACAATCGAGGCAGAAATGCACTCTGCGCTCTTTAGATACCTTAATAAAATTACATAGTACACATGTCGAAAAACAAAGGCTCCAAAAACAACGTGTTAAATATCTTCTTTTATATTCCTGAACCGATTGTCTGACAAAGGTCGCAATCATAAAAAGAAAATTGTGTTCACGTGCTTGTCCACCCAGCTCTCATAGACTCCAATGCATTTCATCGCACTCCCGGTTCCAGTTTTGGCCCATGCGTGTCAATGGCCCGTTCCGTAGGCTGACTGTACCTTTTTCATTATAGCCCTGGAAACCCAGGAGTACAGTTATGCACAGATCCTATTAAATGCTTCTTTAAAAAACATTAGATGGTGAAGGTGAAAGTAGACAGCTCCCCATGTAGTGACAGCAGCTCAAAGTGTTGCTAAACGAGCATGGCCTAAGGCGATGAATGTGATGGAGCAGCTGGCTGTCTGTGAAGACCTTCAGCAACGCTGGGAGCCCAGAAAGCCATGCACCCTGGTGCATGTCCTCTGCCCGGATACACTTCTAAGAAAGTTGCAGACATTCCTGTCGCTGCGTGCATTTGAGCGTTTGTGCGCGTGCATTTATGCGCATGCTCGATGTACATAGTATGTGTGTGTGAGAGAGAGAGAGAGACAGAGATAGAGAGAGAGAGAGAGAGAGAGAGAGAGAGAGAGAGAGAGAGAGAGAGAGAGAGAGAGAGAGAGAGAGAGAGTGGGAGAAAGAAAAAGTAAGAGATTGTTGTGATTGTTGTTGTGTAATGTGCAACAGTGTATTTTGTTTGTTCGTTCTTTGTTCACTTATAGAAAATTCGGATGCAACCGTTTGATAGTTTGAAACAGTCTACATAAACCACATTCTCAGTGATATTGAATTGTTTCCCACGTATTGTCTTGAAAGTTTGCACTGCTTGATGTCACACCGTCCTATTTACAAAAGCGCATGAGACTTTCCATTTGATATTGTGTTCAGAAAATGTATTACTTTTTAAATGTAACAAAAGCAAAGAAAACACTTAATTTATTTTTTATTAAATTCTTAGTTAATTTTACTGAGTTGAAGTGAAAATTCCAATACTCAATATTTCAAAACAACTGGATCACAGGTAGAACTGTATAATTCCAAACGTGTGAACTCACTTGGCCCTTACTTCCTTTAATGAGGTGTATTAAAGATTCAGACAATGTCAAAAGAGCATGAATTGTGTGGGGAGAGCATGGCACTCACAGCAAATAGGCAAGCAAATGAGGCCAGTCCCAGCTGTTAGCCCAGAGATGTAAGAAGTAGGCCAGTGAGATGTTGATGTGGATCTTTTGGAATGATAACATATGTAAAAGGAAGGGCCACTCTCAGAATAGATCCGTTTACTTAATATAATAGTCCATCATATGCCATTTCAAAAGTAGAAGATGTTTTGTATGGAATGTTATATATTAAGTAATTAAGTAAATGGTCCTACAGTATTCTGAATGCTGAGTCCCTTCCTTTTATGTTCCTTTTATGTTAACAGTTTAGTGTGGAGTTTGCATGTTCTCCCCGTGTCCCCTAGGGTAAAAAAACATGCCAGTCGCAACGCTCATTATGTTTAAAAAAGAAAATACGATTCATTTTCTAATCCAAAATCAAGAAACTGAGCTGAGGCATTTTTGCATAAAAAACAGACAGGTCTCCACATTGTAGAGACCTGTACCTTACATGCACTTTCCTAAATATTTTCCCGCAATAAATCCCTCTGAACCTGACCCAGTTATGAATGAACACTCTTCTATTATTCTCCTCAGACAGACTGTTGGCTCTCACAATTTTCTAATGTTTCTGTAGTTCAGATTGTTTATTTAATTACATTTTTTATATATATTTTTGTATTTTAATAATCGATTAAATCGATTTATTTGATTAACTGTTGCACCCTTAAAATTAATACTGATTTTACTGTGTAGTATAGGCTGGGCAAGCATCCAAGTTGAGAGTTAGAGTGAAACAGCTCAAAGGCTAATGAGGCAGTCAAGTAGATATCCTCTAAGACATATGTCATTAGCTGCTCTTATCTTGGTGACACGCTCGACTGGCATAATTCCTCCTCTCACAATTCTTGGAAACACTTCAATGTCCATGAGTTTGATGGACCTGTCCTGAATATCGCCCTTAAACCTGATGACTGCACTGCCTGAGGTCCTTGTTTAGGAAAGCAGCACATCTCAACGTTCAGTGTATACAGAGTTGAGTTAAGGTTCAATAAAAACAAAATCACAGCGAGTAAAGACAAAGCAAAAGATCCTGAGATATCTATCCACCCTCAGTCCATTAATCAAGCAGTCAAAAGTAACAATAATATGTCACTTTCTAGCCACAAAAGTCTATTAAGGATAACACATGGTGCTTGTAGTATATATATTTTTTGTCATCTTTCAATTTAGTTACACTAAAATAAAAAAATAAAACATCTTCTAAATTAACACATTAACATTTTCTTCTTCTACGCAGTTTTTGTGTTCTTATTTCTTTATCGCACTGCTGGTCCCCTTTTCTATTGTTGTACTTTTAATGTATTTAATAACTTCTTCCATTAAGGAAAGGATTTCAAATGAGCCTGCTGGCTTCAATAACTTGCTTTCTTTTGATACTTATTTTTTCAATTTTATATTACAATGTGCAAATAAACTAAAACAAAAAAAAACGTTATCATTTAGATCTTTCAAATCCCAACAAATGAAAATTTCATTTCAAAGCGTGTGATACAGTAGGTCTTTTATTGAGTGAAATGACTGTAACTTGAAGTATTGATATGTGGTTTTCCCTTACAATGCATGTCAATTGATTATTAAAAAGTTAATTAACCTAATTCCTGTTTGCTTTAGTTTAGTTTAGCGATAAACAGGAAAGAAGTAAAGTGCTCATGGTTCTTTGCACTCACCAGAGCAGAGGATATATTCTGCCCTTTATAAGACATGAGGAAGTCTAGCAATTTCACCTACAGTATATGCTGTTCTAATGCTCTCTGCAATCCTTACATCTCTGGCACACATGATAACTATTGTGTGTGTGTGTGTGTGTGTGTGTGTGTGTGTGTGTGTGTGTGTGTGTGTGTGTGTGTGTGTGTGTGTGTGTGTGTGTGTGTGTGTGTGTGTGTGTGTGTGTGTGTGTGTGTGTGTGTGTGTGTGTGTGTGTGTGTGTGCGTGTGTGTGTGTTTGCGTGTGTGTGTTTGCGTGTATAAATAGACACAGAGAGCAATTCAATAATCTGTACTTCCCCAAAACGATGTAAAAAACTGTCCCATAAGACATTATGAGACAAAGGACTCATAACGTACAGAGGATGAATTCAATGCAGTAATCACAATAAAGTGACAAGCATTTTTGAATGAATCAAAAATACATTCATTGCAATTCAGTTAAAATCTCACATCAAAATGATCAGTTTGTGCGCGAGCGTGTGTAACTGTGTGTAACTGTGTGCGTATGCATGCACGTGCACATGCACATGCACATGCACATGCACATGCACATGCACATGCACATACTTGAGTGCACTTGCGTGTGCTTCCAAATGTGCATGCAATTTTGCCAGTGCAGCTAGGCAGTTGCATTAGTACGTGAATCCATCTTTGTGTGGTGCATACGTCAATGCCGTGTCAAGTACTTTCTCTCGGTCCTGACATTATTCTGTCAAACTAATCAGCGTCAAATCCATCTCTCAGCTACAGGTTGGAGATCCACTGAAGATGCACAGGAACGTGCATACACAGTAGTCAACGAATTCTGTGCTTGTATATCTGCTGTTTTTGCATATATGAGACTTCTGCACGTCTACGAAATGCAAGGACAGTCCAGTTGCCTTAAACAGATTCAAGCATAGGCTATAGGGCCTCATGTGAATTCATGAGAGCAGAAGAGTGGAAGATGCACTCCTCCTCATAGTGACAGACAGCTGTCCACCAGGAGTTAACACCAAATAGGCTGTTCCCTGGAGATTTTGCTTAACTGTGTTGCCTGGCAAATCCACAAATAGGGAGGGTCACCTGTACCAGGAAATCTAAATCCTGACATTGTTTTGTAGAAAAACCTTACATAACAGCCACAATAAGACAGTGTAGCACTCCCGAGATGGCTGCACTTGTATTGAATGTTTTGAGATGGGGGTCCGCGGCCAAATACATATCATTTTGGGGGTCCTTGACATGAAAAGGTTTGAGAACCACTGATTATATCAACCTAGGATTTAGAAGACATTTGTAGATGCATTCCCGGATTGAAAGGGTTAATGAATACTTTTCTCCTGTCAACTATTATTCCTTTGAAAAGCATGACTGTAGAAAGAGCATGAACAGAATAACCTAGTTGGTTGACTATTTCTTGCATCTACCTACCTGCCACCAAAACAACAGCAATTTGAAATGCCATTGCAAGATTGACGCATCTTTAGAAACAACAGTGTTTTTTTTGTTGTGTTTTTTTGCGGAACAGCGTTCTGCTTAATATGTTTTGTCATCAAATGCACATCTCTGGTAATGGCTTAGTCACCTGTCATCATCCACTTAATGCTTTTATTTCAGTGCAGGGTTTGGATCGGAAAAGATGAATCATAATGTTCTTCGCTCAAGTCACAGTGTGCTTCCTGTTAGTGATTGACTCATATTTACCTTGCTTGCTTGACTTGCACAACGTTCCAATTTATTGCATTGATAATTTGAAGTCAATTACTTGGTTTGGTTATTGTTCCCATGTAGTTGGAATTGCCATGTGTAAGTGCTGTTTATCGTGGGTTAAAGCTTGATATTCCTGAAGACCATGAGGAATGACTGTATGCATGGATTTGTGCAAGTTATAAACACTAAACATACTGTACATACATGTTGCTCTTCCTTTTAGAAAGAACATTTAAGAATTTAGGCTTACAGAATACCCATGTTCTCATGCAGTGCGCAGTACATTGTATTGGTCGGCTTTCAAAAATAAGCACTTAATTACATTTTGGTACATCTTTTTACCTCAAATACCTCAAAGCTCAACATTTTATTGAAGAAAATGTGCCTGATGACTATACATAATCTAATCTCTGAAATGCATTTGCCATGGTCAATGAAAAAGACCATAATTGTCTTAGTTTAGTTTAGTTTTTCTATTTCCTCTCCTCGGGCTGCGCCAGTGTAATAGCTGGATGGGGGGGATCATTATGAATGAATGAATGAAAAATGTGTTAATTAAAAAAACATTAATTAAAAAAACGAATAAAATACAAAACAGAAAACAATGTTCAAAAAGGAGTAGGATGAAGTGTAAAACATCTCAAATTTTGTAGTGGTTAATGATATAATATATGTGTATGGAGAAATTGGCCTAACAGCACACATACACATTGAACACAAGCAAACATAAGATTATTCTTTTTATGAGATAAATGACGAGAGTGAGCTTTCACTCTCTTGGGATCATTATAATGACAACCCTGCAAAGATCTGCCCTTGTTCAATAGCCATGGAAGTAATAGGAAATGAAAAGATTATGGTTATGATTTTAGGTAAGCACAATGGTTGTCCATGGCCAGCTGAACAGGAAGCAAGCATCAACAAGCACCACACGGTGCTGGGACAAGAGCATGTTAATTACTCCTGAATTGTGGAACATATACTAGAACAGAAATGTTTTCCTCCATTGCCTTATTATAGGTGCATCCCTTGATGACTAAAACTGTTTTATTTACAAATGACAATAAACAAGTGGAAATTGGCATTGGTGAAGCTCCTTAGCCAATAATAATTGCAATTCCATGCATCCATTTGTAGGGGAGGGTTATTACTGTGTGTCATACTATGTGACACTACTATGTATTTTGTGTTGTGAAGTGCACAGAGACCCCTTGGGGTGATGTTGCACTATAAATAAAAATAAACTGAAAACTGAAACTGACACTCTACTTTTTAGGTAAAATGAGGTTGTGTTGCATACCATGCAACCATGCGTCCTGTGTGTTAATTTATCTCTGAGAGTGTATAATGGAACACATACACTCTGAGTTAAAATAACACTCGGGATTTTACAATGTACCCTAGGTTCTAACCTAGCGTACATTGTAAAATCCTGAGTGTTATTTTAACTCAGAGTGTATATGAGTGTATAGACTAAATGAAAGCCTTATTCCTAACATCTTGCAGAGAGCTGAATAACCCAACCTGATAAGGTCACCAATAGATTTGTATTTCTAAACAATGCAAATGAATGTTGCACACTGGTAAGCAAGCATCAGTGGCAGTGGCAATATTGCAAATCACCAAATGAAAATCAATAAATGCCACAGTCCATGTATGACCACAGGTGATTCACATCTATTGATCTCCTGGGAAAGCATAGGATACCATCATGACCATGTTAAATGTTTTTGCTATCAGATTTGCATAGACATATGGCCAATATGATGGACAATTTCTTATCTAGCTGTTGTAAGATGAAACATAAATCTATATTATATGTGTCGATATCAGCACATATCTGCTGAAAAACGACTTGGAGTTTGGGTATTAAGCCAATATGAATGTATTATTCCTCATTTTGTCACATAACTCCTGAGGGTTATTTCTGGTATATAGCAGATACCTATTTCTGAGTGTGCTGCAATTTTCTCCCTTTAAACATCCCAATCATCTCCATTGTTACCATACATGGGATTCATGCACCCTTTGCTCATTGTACTTGCAATTTTTACAACAAAATGATATGCTGTAAAATATCTAAATTGCAAGTTAGAAACAGTAAAGACAAGAGCGATAAATGGAAGTTGATATGATGAGCTCAAAGATTAGAATATTATAGATGACACATGCTTCCACTTGGAGGGTCGCTCCTTCCAGTATTGGTTGCACATTAATGGTTGTTTCAAGTGGACATTTACTTGCCTGAAACGTCCTTGAACTTGGCAGGCGTAAATCAATGCTCCAGTTCGATAAAGGTAGAACCAAGAATTACTCTGTTATTACATTACAGTGATCAACGGCACTTTGAAACCTGCCAATACGTTGTCGGATGAGGAAATCCAGATTGAATACACTGTAAAATCCTCAGTATTTATTTAAAGGTTTTTCACTTTTGGGGTAATTTTCCACGTCCACTAGGTTTGTGTGCACCCCAGACAGTTTTGAAGTTGCTTGATTCAATAATCGAACTTCACACTCCATGTTATCGATGTTATACTCATTGAAAATTCACTTTCCTTCTTCTGGTGACTGAAATTGTCCATCTAATGCATGAGGGGGCCGTCATTTTCTGATTACTCTTTTTCATTTAAAATGTCTAATGTTACAAAAATGTAAAAAAATAATATAAATGTAAATGTAAATGTAAATATAGCTGCAAGCAGTGATAAACGGGTCCGAGGCATGATAGGCAAAAAGCGATATACAACAATAGCACAATAAGACGTAGAAACAGAATAGATTGAACTTGAGACAAAGCAGCCCATGCAACTAACAATGAAATGAGCATTCTCAACAGCTGAGCAAAGTGCTGAGGGATTGTGGCAATCAATCCAGGGTTAAGAACATTACTCATGGACACCTCATGGCCATAGACAGGAATTGAATCCTCAACCTTCGGACTCACAGGCTGTCACACTAGTGATTGAGCTAAGGCTTCATGGAGTCTGTTGAAGATCATAGACTCTTGCCTTCTGCCATGAACGGATTCCCTGTATCACTAACACTAAGATCAGTGGTTCACAAAGCATTTACCACTAGAGAAATGTGATGTCTCCTCGGTACCAAAACTAGTGAATATAGTCGATCTACAAGCTCACAAAGCGTTGCTATCTCAAAAGTTGTGAGATTGTAGATCGGCTATTTTCACAAGAAAGTATGTCATACATAAAAAACAACTACTCTCAAAAAAGCATTTCATGTTATTTGTTTTAAAATTGCGCATGTATTAATTGATACAGTCATGCTGTGTGCAATGCAATTGAAACGAAGTCTGCATGAGGCAGGACTTGAACCGGCGACCCTGTGGTTGCAAGGCAGATGGTTTAGCAATCAACCATTGGACCAACAGACCTAAACTGGTGAACAAGGAGCTCACACAGATGACACAGTTTCACACAAATTGCTCAGAAATCCTGGGTTTAAGTGTTTTTCAAACTGCTCAAAATTGCGGACAATCTAAGGGCGGAGCTTACTGGTCAAAGTGATAGATGTGTTCCTCATGAGTCAAGGCACATGTGTAAGCAAGTTTCATGGCTGTCGGCCAAACGAGGCATGACTTTTGTCTGTTTAAAGTTTGCATTTTCAAGAAATTACGCCCCCCTTTGACCAATTGGAGTACGCTTGGTTTCAGTGATATTTGGAATGACCCTCTACATTACTGAAAAGTTTCAAACAAATGTGAGTCTGCATGTATGTTGGAGGCAGACAAATCATTTTCATAAAACTGCAATATTAATTGGCTCATAAAAGCTTAATGTTTTCACTTAAAAAAAAATCCAGCATAGGTCCAAAGTACATGTGTAGACAGTTTTGTGCAGATTGCTCAAAAATCCCAGGAGGAGTTTGATTTTAACTGCTTTTCATATAATTCAAAATAGTGGGAGATCTAAAGATCAGAGGTCAAAAGTCAGAGTGTGAAAGTTGTTAGTGTAAGGGGATTTATCTTTGTTGGAGGTTTGAGTAATAATGGGAATAAGGGGGAACATATATTTTGGTTTTGGTATATAGTCGGACCTTTGAGGAGGTGACACGGTTGTGACGTGTATAATGAAATGGAGGGAATGTGTTGATCAACAAAGAGAGCTGGGTGGTTAGTGAGCCCGCCTAGAGAGCCAGAGGCCCTGGTTGCCCCGGGTACGATTCCAGGCCAGGCCAGCAAATGTGTCGATGAAATTAAATTTGTCCCTGAGCAAGACTCTTAACCCCTAATTGCTCACAGACCCTCATTGGAAACAAGACCGCAAGGACTCTCATGAACGGACCTGTTTAAGGAAATTATCCCTTAAATTCCTGTCTCCGTGTCTCATTTTCACTACGTCTTAAATAAAAAATAGTGAAAGCCAAGAGAGACAAAGAGGCATATTTTAGAAATATATCTTCTTAGTTCAGGTTTTAATTTACTCTTGTGTACCTTTTGTTTTGTAGTGATGTCTGAGTGTTTCCTGTTTGCTGCTACCTGTCTTGTCTCACCCTTTCATTTGCAAATGTTGTTCACCTGTGTCTTGTTTAGCCCTAGCCAATCGTGTGTTGATTGTCCATAGATAAGCACCTGTGTTTCCAATGGGTTTCTGTTTGCCCTTCACTGCCAGTCTGTATGTTGTATGTAGTTGTCTGTGTGAGAACCTTAGTGTTTGATCTAGTCTCCTTGATTCGGTGTATGTAGGCTATCTGCTTGTGCTTTTACAAGTTAAACTTGCAAGTGCCTTCCTAGTTCTTCTCATGCTCCTTGTGTTCCCTGGTTTTTGTCATAATACAAAAAAGAAAACTCCTTGTATCTGAACTATTCTGCCTTGGTCTTTCTGTCCTGCACTCTCTCCTGACTCGCATAGTGACAGCAGTCTTCATTACTCTTGGAGTCTCATTCTCCCCTCTCACATGTTGTCTTGTTTGTCTTTTGGTTTGCATCCATCATCCAACTCCTTACTTCTAAGACATTTTAATTTCAATGACCCTCATATCACTGAGAGTGTACAAATGGACCATTAGGGGTCCATTTGGTTCCAATTTGTACACTCTCCGAGTTAGACATGTAAGGGGCCATTTAGAACCCCCTGAAGGAACCATGAGGGTCCCCTGAACCCCACTTTAACAACCACTGCAGATTCTGCAGACTAACTCACTCATAAACAATTAGTTAATTAGCCTTTGTCTTTATATTCATAATCAATTCTGTGTTTAAGTGTATTGCTCTTATTTAGTTTGAACTCTGAGCCAGGTTCACACTCTTAGTTGATTAAAACTGCTAGTTTTGGTCTTCTGAAATTGATAAATGACTTTAAGATATGACAATAACGAATATATGTGTTTTGATAACATTAAACATCCCTCTGTTTGCTCTGCAACCATCTGTTGATTTTTTTTTCCAACAGATGTTTTTTTAACAATAACCTAAAACTCAAAAAGGTTGTGTCATAATGAACCCTGATCGTCAGTGAATCTAGTAGATTCAGTCATTCTGTCAGGGGGAGAGGTGTTTGCTGTAGACTTTCAACTTTTCACCTGCCACCTCTCCCTTAAACTTCAAATATTACCTCGAGTTTCTAATTAGTGTGAAAAGCCTGGTGGCGCAAGAGAAAAGGAGAGGCCTTGTATGCGGAAGGTTGGGGGTTTGAATCTTGGTCCTGGTAAATCTCTATGTTTGCTCTTTTTAAGGCGAGGAGCGTGGAATCAGCCCGCCTCCCTCCTCACGCCCTCTTTTAGCTCCGGTAGGAGGGGGAGGAGCATGGGTAAAGCCCACCTCCAGTGGGAGGAGCTTAATACATTTACATACTAAGCAAAGCAATTATTGTAGTATTTTTATTGGCATTGTTAGTATTATAAGTGACTTATTTGTTAGTTTTTTTAACCACTGTTTTATGTTTTTTTATTGAGGCACTTTGAAGTTTTGTATTGATTGTTGTTTTGGTTGTTTGAGATATTTTGTATTAGTTGTTTGAGATATTTTGTATTAGTTGTTTGAGTTGTCTTTTGTATTAGTGGAGTTTTGAACCCTGAACCTTTGGTTTATTAACCTCTGGTTCATCTTATTGAGCCACGCTGGCACAGAAGATACAATTGGGAATGTAATATTTAGCTCGCGTTTTAGAATTTAGATGGAAAGTGAAAAATGCTCTTTGGGAGGTTTGAACCCAGAACCTTTTGTTTATGAACCCCTGACTCATCAGTTGAGCCACACTGACATAGAAGAAGTAATTGGGAATGTAATACCTAGCTCACGTTTTACGATTTAGATGGAAAGTGAAAAATGCTCTTCGGGAGGTTTGAACCCAGAACCTTTGGTTTATAAACCCCTGACTCATCAGCTGAGCCACACTGACATAGCAGAAGCAATCGGGAATGTAATACCTAGCTCACGTTTTACGATGTAGAAGGAAAGTGAAAAATGCTCTTTGGGAGTTTTGAACCCAGAACCTTTGGTTTATAAACCCTTGACTCATCTATTGAGCCACGCTGACATAGAAGAAGCAATCGGGAATGTAATACCTAGCTCGCGTTTTACAATTTAGATGGAAAGTGAAAAATGCTCTTTGGGAGTTTTGAACCCAGAACCTTCAGATTATAAACTCCTGACTTATCATTTGAGCCATGCTAGCATGAAAGAAGCAATCGCAAATGTAATAGTTAACTCACCTTTTACAATTTAGATGGAAAGTGGAAAATGCTCTTTGGGAGCTTTGAACCCAGAACCTTCAGATTATGAACCCCTGATTTATCATTTGAGCCATACTAGCATGCTCCGAAAAAAATCCGAAAAAATGTAATAAATGACTTTAAGATATGACAATAACGAATATGTGTTTTGATAACATTAAACATCCCTCTGTTTGCTCTGCAACCATCTGTTGATTTTTTTTTCCAACAGATGTTTTTTAACAATAACCTAAAACTAAAAAAGGTTGTGTCATAATGAACCCTGATCGTCAGTGAATCTAGTAGATTCAGTCATTCTGTCAGGGGGAGAGGTGTTTGCTGTAGACTTTCAACTTTTCACCTGCCACCTCTCCCTTAAACTTCAAATATTACCTCGAGTTTCTAATTAGTGTGAAAAGCCTGGTGGCGCAAGAGAAAAGGAGAGGCCTTGTATGCGGAAGGTTGGGGGTTTGAATCTTGGACCTGGTAAATCTCTATCTTTGCTCTTTTTAAGGCGAGGAGCGTGGAATCAGCCCGCCTCCCTCCTCACGCCCTCTTTTAGCTCCGGTAGGAGGGGGAGGAGCATGGGTAAAGCCCACCTCCAGTGGGAGGAGCTTAATACATTTACATACTAAGCAAAGCAATTATTGTAGTATTTTATTGGCATTGTTAGTATTATAAGTGACTTATTTGTTAGTTTTTTTAACCACTGTTTTATGTTTTTTTATTGAGGCACTTTGAAGTTTTGTATTGATTGTTGTTGTGGTTGTTTGAGATATTTTGTATTAGTTGTTTGAGATATTTTGTATTAGTTGCTTGAGTTGTCTTTTGTATTAGTGGAGTTTTGAACCCTGAACCTTTGGTTTATTAACCTCTGGTTCATCTTATTGAGCCACGCTGGCACAGAAGATGCAATTGGGAATGTAATAGTTAGCTCGCGTTTTACAATTTAGATGGAAAGTGAAAAATGCTCTTTGGGAGGTTTGAAACCAGAACCTTTGGTTTATAAACCCCTGACTCATCAGTTGAGCCACGCTGACATAGCAGAAGCAATCGGGAATCTAATACCTAGCTCACGTTTTACGATTTAGATGGAAAGTGAAAAATGCTCTTTGGGAGGTTTGAACACAGAACTTTTGGTTTATAAACCCCTGACTCATCAGTTGAGCCACACTGACATAGCAGGAGCAATCGGGAATGTAATAGCTACCTCACGTTTTACGATTTAGAAGGAAAGTGAAAAATGCTCTTTGGGAGTTTTGAACCCAGAACCTTTGGTTTATAAACCCTTGACTCATCTATTGAGCCACGCTGACATAGAAATAGTAATCGGGAATGTAATACCTAGCTCGCGTTTTACAATTTAGATGGAAAGTGGAAAATGCTCTTTGGGAGCTTTGAACCCAGAACCTTCAGATTATGAACCCCTGATTTATCATTTGAGCCATGCTAGCATGGCAGGATCCTGCTAGCATGCTCCGAAAAAAAATTATAAACGACTTTAAGATATGACAATAACGAATATATGTGTTTTGATAACATTAAACATCCCTCTGTTTGCTCTGCAACCATCTGTTAATTTTTTTTTCCAACAGATGTTTTTTAACAATAACCTAAAACTCAAAAAGGTTGTGTCATAATGAACCCTGATCGTCAGTGAATCTAGTAGATTCAGTCATTCTGTCAGGGGGAGAGGTGTTTGCTGTAGACTCTCAACTTTTCACCTGCCACCTCTCCCTTAAACTTCAAATATTACCTTTAGTTTCTAATCAGTGTGAAAAGCCTGGTGGCGCAGGAGAAAAGGAGAGGCCTTGTATGCAGAAGGTTGGGGGTTTGAATCTTGGTCCTGGTAAATCTCTATCTTTGCTCTTTCTAAGGCAAGGAGCGTGGAATCAGCCCGCCTCCCTCCTCACGCCCTCTTTTAACTCCGGTAGGAGGGGGAGGAGCATGGGTAAAGCCCACCTCCAGTGGGAGGAGCTTAATACATTTACATACTAAGCAAAGCAATTATTGTTGTATTTTATTGACATTGTTAGTATTATAAGTGACTTATTTGTTAGTTTTTTTCAACCACTGTTTTATGTTTTTTTATTGAGGCACTTTGAAGTTTTGTATTGATTGTTGTTTTGGTTGTTTGAGATATTTTGTATTAGTTGTTTGAGATATTTTGTATTAGTTGTTTGAGTTGTCTTTTGTATTAGTGGAGTTTTGAACCCTGAACCTTTGGTTTATTAACCTCTGGTTCATCTTATTGAGCCACGCTGGCACAGAAGATACAATTGGGAATGTAATACTTAGCTCGCGTTTTACAATTTAGATGGAAAGTGAAAAATGCTCTTTGGGAGGTTTGAACCCAGAAACTTTGGTTTATGAACCCCTGACTCATCAGTTGAGCCACGCTGACATAGAAGAAGTAATTGGGAATGTAATACCTAGCTCACGTTTTACGATTTAGATGGAAAGTGAAAAATGCTCTTTGGGAGGTTTGAACCCAGAACCTTTGGTTTATAAACCCCTGACTCATCAGCTGAGCCACACTGACATAGCAGAAGCAATCGGGAATGTAATACCTAGCTCACGTTTTACGATGTAGAAGGAAAGTGAAAAATGCTCTTTGGGAGTTTTGAACCCAGAACCTTTGGTTTATAAACCCTTGACTCATCTATTGAGCCACGCTGACATAGAAGAAGCAATTGGGAATGTAATACCTACCTCGCGTTTTACAATTTAGATGGAAAGTGAAAAATGCTCTTTGGGAGTTTTGAACCCAGAACCTTCAGATTATAAACTCCTGATTTATCATTTGAGACATGCTAGCATGAAAGAAGCAATCGCAAATGTAATAGTTAACTCACCTTTTACAATTTAGATGGAGAGTGGAAAATGCTCTTTGGGAGCTTTGAACCCAGAACCTTCAGATTATGAACCCCTGATTTATCATTTGAGCCATACTAGCATGCTCCGAAAAAATCCGAAAAAATGTAATAAATGACTTTAAGATATGACAATAACGAATATGTGTTTTGATAACATTAAACATCCCTCTGTTTGCTCTGCAACCATCTGTTGATTTTTTTTTCCAACAGATGTTTTTTAACAATAACCTAAAACTAAAAAAGGTTGTGTCATAATGAACCCTGATCGTCAGTGAATCTAGTAGATTCAGTCATTCTGTCAGGGGGAGAGGTGTTTGCTGTAGACTTTCAACTTTTCACCTGCCACCTCTCCCTTAAACTTCAAATATTACCTCGAGTTTCTAATTAGTGTGAAAAGCCTGGTGGCGCAAGAGAAAAGGAGAGGCCTTGTATGCGGAAGGTTGGGGGTTTGAATCTTGGACCTGGTAAATCTCTATCTTTGCTCTTTTTAAGGCGAGGAGCGTGGAATCAGCCCGCCTCCCTCCTCACGCCCTCTTTTAGCTCCGGTAGGAGGGGGAGGAGCATGGGTAAAGCCCACCTCCAGTGGGAGGAGCTTAATACATTTACATACTAAGCAAAGCAATTATTGTAGTATTTTATTGGCATTGTTAGTATTATAAGTGACTTATTTGTTAGTTTTTTTAACCACTGTTTTATGTTTTTTTATTGAGGCACTTTGAAGTTTTGTATTGATTGTTGTTGTGGTTGTTTGAGATATTTTGTATTAGTTGTTTGAGATATTTTGTATTAGTTGCTTGAGTTGTCTTTTGTATTAGTGGAGTTTTGAACCCTGAACCTTTGGTTTATTAACCTCTGGTTCATCTTATTGAGCCACGCTGGCACAGAAGATGCAATTGGGAATGTAATAGTTAGCTCGCGTTTTACAATTTAGATGGAAAGTGAAAAATGCTCTTTGGGAGGTTTGAACCCAGAACCTTTGGTTTATAAACCCCTGACTCATCAGTTGAGCCACGCTGACATAGCAGAAGCAATCGGGAATCTAATACCTAGCTCACGTTTTACGATTTAGATGGAAAGTGAAAAATGCTCTTTGGGAGGTTTGAACACAGAACTTTTGGTTTATAAACCCCTGACTCATCAGTTGAGCCACACTGACATAGCAGGAGCAATCGGGAATGTAATAGCTACCTCACGTTTTACGATTTAGAAGGAAAGTGAAAAATGCTCTTTGGGAGTTTTGAACCCAGAACCTTTGGTTTATAAACCCTTGACTCATCTATTGAGCCACGCTGACATAGAAGTAGTAATCGGGAATGTAATACCTAGCTCGCGTTTTACAATTTAGATGGAAAGTGGAAAATGCTCTTTGGGAGCTTTGAACCCAGAACCTTCAGATTATGAACCCCTGATTTATCATTTGAGCCATGCTAGCATGGCAGGATCCTGCTAGCATGCTCCGAAAAAAAATTATAAACGACTTTAAGATATGACAATAACGAATATATGTGTTTTGATAACATTAAACATCCCTCTGTTTGCTCTGCAACCATCTGTTAATTTTTTTTTCCAACAGATGTTTTTTAACAATAACCTAAAACTCAAAAAGGTTGTGTCATAATGAACCCTGATCGTCAGTGAATCTAGTAGATTCAGTCATTCTGTCAGGGGGAGAGGTGTTTGCTGTAGACTCTCAACTTTTCACCTGCCACCTCTCCCTTAAACTTCAAATATTACCTTTAGTTTCTAATCAGTGTGAAAAGCCTGGTGGCGCAGGAGAAAAGGAGAGGCCTTGTATGCAGAAGGTTGGGGGTTTGAATCTTGGTCCTGGTAAATCTCTATCTTTGCTCTTTTTAAGGCAAGGAGCGTGGAATCAGCCCGCCTCCCTCCTCACGCCCTCTTTTAACTCCGGTAGGAGGGGGAGGAGCATGGGTAAAGCCCACCTCCAGTGGGAGGAGCTTAATACATTTACATACTAAGCAAAGCAATTATTGTTGTATTTTATTGACATTGTTAGTATTATAAGTGACTTATTTGTTAGTTTTTTCAACCACTGTTTTATGTTTTTTTATTGAGGCACTTTGAAGTTTTGTATTGATTGTTGTTTTGGTTGTTTGAGATATTTTGTATTAGTTGTTTGAGATATTTTGTATTAGTTGTTTGAGTTGTCTTTTGTATTAGTGGAGTTTTGAACCCTGAACCTTTGGTTTATTAACCTCTGGTTCATCTTATTGAGCCACGCTGGCACAGAAGATACAATTGGGAATGTAATACTTAGCTCGCGTTTTACAATTTAGATGGAAAGTGAAAAATGCTCTTTGGGAGGTTTGAACCCAGAAACTTTGGTTTATGAACCCCTGACTCATCAGTTGAGCCACGCTGACATAGAAGAAGTAATTGGGAATGTAATAACTAGCTCACGTTTTACGATTTAGATGGAAAGTGAAAAATGCTCTTTGGGAGGTTTGAACCCAGAACCTTTGGTTTATAAACCCCTGACTCATCAGCTGAGCCACACTGACATAGCAGAAGCAATCGGGAATGTAATACCTAGCTCACGTTTTACGATGTAGAAGGAAAGTGAAAAATGCTCTTTGGGAGTTTTGAACCCAGAACCTTTGGTTTATAAACCCTTGACTCATCTATTGAGCCACGCTGACATAGAAGAAGCAATTGGGAATGTAATACCTACCTCACGTTTTACAATTTAGATGGAAAGTGAAAAATGCTCTTTGGGAGTTTTGAACCCAGAACCTTCAGATTATAAACTCCTGATTTATCATTTGAGACATGCTAGCATGAAAGAAGCAATCGCAAATGTAATAGTTAACTCACCTTTTACAATTTAGATGGAAAGTGGAAAATGCTCTTTGGGAGCTTTGAACCCAGAACCTTCAGATTATGAACCCCTGATTTATCATTTGAGCCATGCTAGCATGGCAGAATCCACTGAGAATGTAATAATTAACTAAAAACGTGATACTTAGCCAGCCTTTTAAAATTTAGATGAAGAGCGAAAAACGTTCCTTATGAGTTTTGAACTCTTAACCACCGGTTTATAAATCACTGATTTATCTCAAATGCAAGCTAGCATGGAAGATGCAACTGAGAATGTAATACTTAACCCACCTTTGAGAATTTAGACAGAGAGTTCAACTTTTTCTTCAGGAGTTTTGGCCCTTAGGGTCCTGTTCTAAAAACCTTTTCAAATAGTTCAACTAGCCGATATACATCGACACGTTGTGAGCTTGTAGATTGGCTATTTGAACTATTTGAAGATGTTTTTTTAAATAGTAAATAATGGCAAAGAAGTTTAGGGATAATGGGTAAGGCACTGGCAAAAATAGGGCCTTTAAACTTTTAACCTCTGATTTAACGTTTGAGCCACACTGGCATTGAAGATGCAACCGAGATCACAAACACTTGGAATTTTAAGAGTTGAGGTATTGTTGAGGTATTACATTTATTTTGACCCGGTTCCATAGATAAATATTGTGAAAATAGCCTAATGACAACATTGCAGATTGGCTATTTTCACAATGTTTGCCTCTTTCGTTGGTAATATTGGCAATTTGGCCAATGTTTGACCATTTTTATATTATAGTTTGTTGGTTACTTTTGACATAGTAATGCTCTATTAAATTAGTTTACTTAGTTTACTGCTTTCCAGAATGTTGTAGGACTCATCACCCTCCCCTGCAGTGCCAGGGACAGCAGTGTATAGGGGGGGGGGGCGGCGTAGAATGAAGGAAACAAATGTGGAGGAAAATGATATCTCAACTAAGTGTACTTTAGCTGGTGGTGCCTGGTGGATCAGTCAGTTAATAACTAAGTAGCCTTGGGAACCAATTGTTCCCCAGCCATGTGGCCCGTAGGTCAGGAGCCTATCTCCTGTATGAGCAGGTCTGGATATACACATGCTGACGGGGCTGCAGCCTAGGGCACAAGGCTACAGATCCTCCAGGCAGTGCCAATCACCCCCCCCCCCCCCCCCCAACACACACACACGCGCACGCACACGCACACACACACACACACACACACACACACACACACACACACACACACACACACACACACACACACACACACACACGCCCATTCCGTGGTTGCCTCTTGTCTCTGTGTGTGTGTGTGTGTGTGTGTGTGTGTGTGTGTGTGTGTGTGTGTGTGTGTGTGTGTGTGTGTGTGTGTGTGTGTGTGTGTGTGTGTGTGTGTGTGTGTGTGTGTGTGTGTGTGTGTGTGTGTGTGTGTGTGTGTGTGTGTGTGTGTGTGTGTGTGTGCGCGCGCATGCGTGTGTGGCATAATGACACGCTTGGGGATGGCATTCTTGTGTGCATTTTGGAGCTAAGACCTTTATTGATCCTGAGAGGGAAATTCATTAGTCAAGATACAGTTACAGGTCAAGAAAAAGTACTGTAGATACAGTAGGGTAAAGATATCTCACACAGAAGTTACATCAGCACCATCAATAATGAACAAAACAGTATACACAACAGTATACACCCTCAACAAAGCGTGCATTATGCAGGACAAAAGAAATAACAAGAATGGTGCATTTATATAGCGCTTTTATCAAAAGCGCTTTACTTAGATTGTGCATTACATTCACCCATTCACACACACATTCATACACCAATTGTGGAGATAACCATGCAAGGCACCAACCTGCTCATCGGGAGCAATTAGGAGTTCAGCGTCTTGCTCAAGGACACTTCAACACTAACTCTAGGGGAGTCCGGGATCGAACTGGCACGGTTGCCATCCGGCCACTTTACCCCTAAGCCACTGCCGCCCGTCTAACCATGTCAGACCTGTACTGTCCTTACTGTTATGAACTTCACTTCAGAGCCAATGAGACTATTGAGCGAGCCGACTCCGAACGACCTTCATTGTGCCTCATTATACATTTTCATAGCTACCGGCACAAAAGACGTGTTTCCCCATGGGGTAGATGAATCTATCATTTCCCATCCATTTCAAATGCAGTGGTGGTTCCTGTCAAATCTTTCAGGGGGGGCATATGATCTAGTTAACTTGACATTGTCATATTTTCTAATTTACATATGTGCAGACCAGTGTTGGGTAACTCGTTAAAAGTAACTTGTTACGTTACAGGATTACCGGCATTAAAAACTATTCCGTTTCATTACAGGATTACCCTCTAGGAAAAGGTAACTCGTTAAATAATTTTTGTGTTACCGACGATTAAAACCCCTCTGCGAGGAAGTTTGATAAACATAAAATAAAGAGTGCAGTTGCAGGACCACGTTGGACACAAGTGTCTCCTTATGCTTTAATGTGTTATCCTGGGTTCAAGTTGATTGATTGATGTACTTTATTTAGTAAGACATGAGAACAACAGTACATGAAAGTACAAATTCACAATACAAGGTCTACTAAACTGGAAGACTCATAAAGCAACAATTGGGAAGGTTCACCTTCCCAATTGTTTTGGTTTTGTTTTTTATTAAAAAGAATTCCCTGAAGCTCTCCAGTCTACAATGCCTCATGTCCTTTAACCCAAGAGTTAATGGGCAGAGGAGGAGATGGAGAACTGTGGTCCGTGTCTTTGTGCTGCAGTATGTCTTCATTAGAAGACTGAACTGGGTGAGCACACCATCCACGCTGCAGTTTTGTACAGTTGGTGCTGCCACGCACTGTGATGAAAGTGATGAATTACCTTGGTGACAGTAGGCAACCTTCCTCTTCCAGCACAAGAGATAGTGACTATTTGAGCAGCCTAGAACCCCCATCTCTTTCTCTCAAGGCGTCCACACCAGTTCATCTCTCTTAGGGCAAATGAGCTGTCAGGCTTGCACGTCTTCGGACAAGGACGGATAAGACTCAGACTCCTGTCACCCCACTATGGGCATCTTCTTCCCTTTCACACTACGCAGACACCCAAGTGTGGCAAAACTTTTGATTGATCAGTAACCCACGCAGACTAAGCTCATTAAAGGAAAAAAAATAAGTCAACTTAGAAACTTTTAAAAGTATTGATTAAAACGTAAAAGTTCAAACTTGCCCATAAGGATGGACTTTGCAAGCTTAATAGCTTGCTCAGTTCTGACTGAGGGGCGAACGCTTAAACCAACCCTTTTTGTCCAAAACTCGGTTTCGTCAGATTCATCATATTCCTTCCTGATTGGCCACAATTGGCTTCCAAAGTGGGACTGAACCGTGTTGCACAAAATGCCGCAAATCATGAACGCTACGTCTGTTTGCCGTGAAACTTTGCATGCACATTCCCACTTGACTAGACCAAGGAAGAAATGCCACCTTACATCACTGAAGAGCACGCAATAGAACTAGCTGAGCATGAACCATGGTGGTACAGTGATAAGATACATGCCTTGCAAAGCAGAGATTATGACTTCAACACTCATACTAGGTAGTCTCTTGGTTAAAAAAAAGTTTTTCATAAGTTTGTGCCTGGCTCTAGTCTTTCACTGAAGAGCACACAATAGAACTAGTTGAGTATGAACCATGGTGGTAGTGGTAAGATATACATGCCTTGCGAAGCAGAGATTGTGACTTCAAGGCTCAGACTGAGAAGTCTCTTGGTTAAAAAGGTATTTTTTTGTATTTCCAAGTCTGTGCCTGGCTCTATCTTTCACTGAAGAGCATGCAATAGAACTGACTGAGGGTGAACTATGGTGGTACAATGGGTAAGATGACACACTGTAACTTTGAGTTCAAAACTCAGATGAAGAAGCCTCTTGGTTCGAGTTTTTTTTTCTACGCTTGTACCATTGCTCTAATCTTTCACAGAAGAGCACACAATAGAACTAGTTGAGTATAAACCACGGTTGTACAGCGGTACGACAAATGCCTTCCAAATAAGCAGAGATTGTTACTTCAAAACTCAGACTGAGAAGTATCTTCTTGGTTGAAAAGAAACTTTTTTTCCCCTCAAGTTTGTGCCTAACTTGGGGTGCCAATAGCTGAGTGGGTGCAACGCGTACCACACCAGGTTCTGTTGACGCCGGCGAGTCCTGGGTTTGATTCCCGAGTCTGACAGACCCTTGCTGCATGTCACTGCCCAATTCTCTCTCCCTGTTTCCGGTCTCTCTTCACTGTGGACAATCATTAAAGGCAGACAAAGTTCAGACTACTGCAGACTATCATTCGGGGTCATTTCTTTGTGCCATCACTTCCAATTTCAGTTGTTTAATCTTTATCCTGTCCGAGTTCTATCCTGATTGTATAAAATTGGTATCCCGACCTGAAAATGCATTTTCGGTTTATTAAAGAACTGGAGAGAGGCTCCTCCCGCAAACTTTGAGAGGCAATCGTAGTCAATTGGAATGGAATACGAAAGATCTGACAGATACATCTTGATCACATGACCATAGAGATACGTAGTTTGAATTGATTTGCATGAGGTTTGGACAAAATCTGTAGACAGACAGACAGGGCGAAAATATAGTCTTCGCCGCTCTTCGGCCTTCGGCTGTTAGGAAAAAAGTACTATAAAATTACAACAGAGCCCTCACCCCTCGTTAAACCACCTCGGAGAGGGGACAGCTATGGAAAATGTCCGGGGAATGATATTCTGTGATCCTACTGTATCCTTGGAGATAACCTGGGCCATGGGCAACTGTGCACTGGCAGAATGTACTAACAGAAGGGGCTGTAAATAGCCTTGCTCACTTGAGAGCTTGTCCAAAAACAATGTTTTTGTAAGCCACGGTCAATCAAATCCACGTTGAACCACCCAGCACTCTCATTTCCCTCAAGTCTCCTATGTTATTGCTCTTGATCCGTGCTTTAATGCAGCTTTCACTTTCTGATTTATACCCGGCCGCATATAACATGCAAACACATAGACCAAGTGACTTGGCCAAAAATGATTAGTTTTCTTGATGCCGAGAGAATTGTGTGTTCAAATTAAATAACGTATAATTAAATAGCCTCTACACTTCCCTTTTCCACTTGCACAGAATATTTTGCCAGTGAAGGTTATTTGAAACATGCTTTGTTAAAATAAATACATAAAACATGCCTAAATACAATACATGACTTCATAATACATGACTTGACACACAACAATACATGACTTCAGAACGATCTATTAACTACAATCAAGCTTTGTTTTTCCTCTGTAAAATGAACTGGTCCAGCTGGCAAAGCCTACTGGCACAGACTGAAAGCCAATGCCTGGGCTACAGACTGCTATCAGCTAGTTTGTTGCAGACTCCATATGACCTGAGCAAAGGCATCTGTGAAAACCCAATCTGTTGAGAGAAATTAGCCGCGCCCTGCTGGGCGTGCAATGCAATTATGAATCCTTTTGCCAGTGACAGGCTACATTGGGCACTAATGTATTTCTCAGTTCAACTAATGTCCATGGAGGCCAGAGACTTTGGTGTGTAAATGGAAAAATGACCCCAATACAACAAACCGCGGTTGCCAGGCTTTCCCCTTGATATGTGTTGCCATCTAGTGGCTTCATATGGTGCATACCTTTTTCTTTGTTGCTGGAGTCATGGCCTCAAAATGTTTTATTCCTGAGATTTGAACTGCATATTAATGTTATTCATCACTCCTCCCTGCCAGTAACAGAGCTTCTATAAAATCAGATGTTAGATCAGAAAACACAGACTGTAATATGAGTCATGCACCATTCCCTGTGAACGCTTAGTTGCACCGAAAGAGCAGATCTACATGCGTGACGTGACAGCACGACATGTGTGCTTGTAGATCTGCTATATTTGGTGACTAAGTATAAATCACCCCTTATGAGGGGAAGTACTCACATTTTTTTACTTGAGTAAAAGTATCAATACCACAATGTGGAAATACTACTACACGTAAACGTCTGGTATTCAGAATTTACATTAGTAAAAGTACAAAAGTTTTGGCATCAAAATATACTTAAAGTACCAAAAGTAAAAGTACTCATTATGCAGAATATTCAAGTTTTGTAAATGTATAAACATCTTTTGAAAATAGCAGATCCACAAACCCCATCAAAATCTGTAATACCCACATTAACCCTATTGGTTATTTGAAAATAGCCGATGCAAGCATGTAGATCTGCTATTTTAAAAGAAATCTTGAATTGGTTATTTGAAAATAGCCAATGCAAGCTTGCAGATCTGCTATTCATGAAACCGCATCTGACAGTGTTATTTTTGGGCCATGTCTCTTTGACCGACTGCACAAAGGGCCTTTTAGACCCTTTTTAGAGTTGGTCAAGCACCCCTAAATTTCATGTCAGTGTAACACCCAGGATTAGAACCTGGGTCTCACACACAGGAAGGGACACTAAAGCGAAACATCTTATCCACACTAGCCTGGCCCTAAAGGGTAATCCCCCATTGACCTGGGGAGATATTAGGCTTTTGGTCTTCAGGCAGAAGCCCTGTACACTAGCCCTAGAATGCCTGTGATATTACATACATTTCATGTATTCTAAATACTCAGCCATAGATCGCTCAGATGCCTACCCGGGTAGCAGCCTGATCTTCGCGGCATTAATCTTAGCCGCGCTGTGTGTGTAGGCCTA